>NC_069504.1:13704518-13902034 GCF_027579735.1 Bombina bombina | reverse complement strand
CAGGCTTTGGTTAGAATCAGGCCTGTGTTTAAACCTGTTGCTCCGCCATGGAGTTTAAATTTAGTTCTTAAAGTTCTTCAAGGGGTTCCGTTTGAACCCATGCATTCCATAGATATCAAGCTTCTATCTTGGAAAGTTCTGTTTTTAGTTGCTATCTCTTCGGCTCGAAGAGTTTCAGAGTTATCTGCCTTACAGTGTGATTCCCCTTATCTGATATTCCATGCAGATAAGGTAGTTTTGCGTACCAAACATGGGTTTCTTTCTAAGGTAGTATTTAATAGGAATATCAATCAGGAAATTGTTGTTCCGTCACTGTGTCCTAATCCTTCTTCAAAGAAGGAACGTCTGTTACACAATCTTGATGTGGTTCGTGCTTTAAAATTTTATTTGCAAGCTAATAAGGATTTTCGTCAAGCATCTGCATTGTTTGTTTTCTACTCTGGAAAGAGGAGAGGCCAAAAGGCTTCGGCAACTTCTCTTTCTTTTTGGCTGAGAAGCATAATCCGTTTAGCTTATGAGACTGCTGGCCAGCAGCCTCCTGAAAGAATTACTGCTCATTCCACTTGAGCGGTAGCTTCCACATGGGCTTTTAACCTCTTAAGGACATATGACGGAATTTTTCCGTCATAAAACAATTGAGCAAACTGAAAGCTGCGTCCTTAAAGGGTTAAACATGAGGCCTCTGTTGAACAGATTTGTAAGGCGGCGACTTGGTCTTCGCTTCACACTTTTTCTAAATTCTACAAATTCCATACTTTTGCTTCTTCGGAGGCTATTTTTGGGAGAAAGGTCTTACAAGCAGTGCTGCCTTCCGTTTAAGTTCCTGCCTTGTCCCTCCCTTCATCCGTGTCCTAAAGCTTTGGTATTGGTATCCCACAAGTAATGGATGAACCCGTGGACTGGATACACCTTTACAAGAGAAAACAAAATTTATGCTTACCTGATAAATTTATTTCTCTTGTGGTGTATCCAGTCCACGGCCCGCCCTGTCATTTTGACTGGGGGTGGCAGTTAGGGGAGGAGCTATATAGACAGCTCTGCTGTGGGTGTCCTCTTGCAACTTCCTGTTGGGAAGGACAATATCCCACAAGTAATGGATGAACCCGTGGACTGGATACACCACAAGAGAAATAAATTTATCAGGTAAGCATAAATTTTGGTTTTTTTTGCCGTGAATGTGCGTCTATGATGCAAGTTCGTAATTTCGTGCATCTTAGTTGACGCCAGGTTGTTTGGCGTAAAATTGCTTGTTATGACGCGGGTTGCGTCATTTCCGACAACTTTTTCAACTTCCTTTTGCGTTGTGCGTCATATTTGGCGCCAAAAAAATTAGTTTCTTTTACCTCAATTCCTATATGCTCCTTGTCTGCTTTATGCTCAGAGGGCTATGCTATTTGCTTTTTTTTTCTTCGAATTTTAGCATTTGCATTTTTTCCCATTCCTGAAACTGCTATATGAGGAAATAAGATATTTTTGTTTAAATGTTAATTTTTCTTTTACATTTTACAAGATGTCTCAATCTGATCCTGTCTCAGAAGCTGCTGTAGGAACCATGCTGCCTGAACACAGTTCTACCAAAGCTAAGTGTATTTGTTGTAAGCTAGTGGAGATTATATCTCCAGCTGTCATATGTAACCGTTGTCATGATAAGCTTTTGCATGCAGAAAAGGTTTCTATTAGTGCTAGTACAGTATCTGTTGTTCCCTCAACATCTAAAGTACATGATATCCCTGTTGATATGAAAAATTATATTGCTGATGCGATACAGAAGGCTATGTTGCTATTTCGCCTTCAAATAAAAGTAAAAAGTCTTTTAAAACGTCTCATACTACTGATGAAATTTGTAATAACCGACAACATACTGATATATCCAGCTCTGATGAGGATCTCTCTGACTCAGAAGATCCTACTTCAGAAATTGACACTGATAAATCATCTTATCTTTTTAAGATTGAGTATATTCGTTCCTTGTTAAAAGAAGTGTTGATAACTTTGGATATTGAGGAGTCTGGTTCTCTTGATAATAAATCCAGTAAACCTTTAAATTCTGTCTCTAAACCTCCTGTGACTACTGAGGGTTTTCCTGTTCCTGATGCTATTTCTGATGTGATTGCTAAGGAATGGTCTAAGCTTGGTACTATTTTTGTTCCTTCTTCAAGGTTAAAAATTTGTATCCTTTGCCAGTGGCTAAATTAGAGTTTATGGAAAAAGTCCCTATGGTTGATTGGGCTATTTCTACTCTTGCTAAACGTACTGCTATTCCTATGGAAGACAGTACCTCTTTTAAGGATCTTTCTCCAACATAGGTGTGTCCGGTCCACGGCGTCATCCTTACTTGTGGGATATTCTCTTCCCCAACAGGAAATGGCAAAGAGCCCAGCAAAGCTGGTCACATGATCCCTCCTAGGCTCCGCCTACCCCAGTCATTCTCTTTGCCGTTGTACAGGCAACATCTCCACGGAGATGGCTTAGAGTTTTTTAGTGTTTAACTGTAGTTTTTATTATTCAATCAAGAGTTTGTTATTTTAAAATAGTGCTGGTATGTACTATTTACTCAGAAACAGAAAAGAGAAGAAGATTTCTGTTTGTATGAGGAAAATGATTTTAGCAACCGTTACTAAAATCCATGGCTGTTCCACACAGGACTGTTGAGAGGAATTAACTTCAGTTGGGGGAACAGTGAGCAGTCTCTTGCTGCTTGAGGTATGACACATTCTAACAAGACGATGTAATGCTGGAAGCTGTCATTTTCCCTATGGGATCCGGTAAGCCATGTTTATTAAGATAGTAAATAAGGGCTTCACAAGGGCTTATTAAGACTGTAGACTTTTTCTGGGCTAAATCGATTCATTATTAACACATATTTAGCCTTGAGGAATCATTTAATCTGGGTATTTTGATAAGATTATATCGGCAGGCACTTTTTTAGACACCTTATTCTTTAGGGGCTTTCCCAAATCATAGGCAGAGCCTCATTTTCGCGCCGGTGTTGCGCACTTGTTTTTGAGAGGCATGACATGCAGTCGCATGTGTGAGGAGCTCTGATACATAGAAAAGGCTTTCTGAAGGCGTCATTTGGTATCGTATTCCCCTTTGGCTTGGTTGGGTCTCAGGCAAAGCAGATACCAGGGACTGTAAAGGGGTTAAAGTTAAAAACGGCTCGGTTCCGTTTATTTTAAGGGTTAAAGCTTCCAAATTTGGTGTGCAATACTTTTAAGCTTTAAGACACTGTGGTGAAATTTTGGTGATTTTTGAATCAATTCCTTCATATTTTTTCGCAATTGCAGTAATAAAGTGTGTTCAATTTAAAAGTTAAAGGGACAGTAACGGTTTTATTTTAAAACGTTTTTTGTACTTTGTTATCAAGTTTATGCCTGTTTTAACATGTCTGAACTACCAGATAGACTGTGTTACTGAATGTGGGGAAGCCAGAGTTCCTTCTCATTTAAATAATGTGATTTATGTGACAAGACAATGATGCCCAAAGATGATTCCTCAAGTGAGGGGAGTAAGCATGGTACTGCATCATTCCCTCCTTCGTCTACACGAGTCTTGCCCACTCGGAGGCCCCTAGTACATCTAGCGCGCCAATACTCCTTACTATGCAACAATTAACGGCTGTAATGGATAATTCTGTCAAAAACATTTTAGCCAAAATGCACACTTATCAGCGGTAAGCGCGACTGCTCTGTTTAGATACTGAAGAGCATGACGACGTGATAATAATGGTTCTGAAGGGCCCCCTAAACCAGTCTGATGGGGCCAGGGAGGTTTTGGGTCTGAGGGAGAAATTACTAGATTCAGGGAACATTTCTCAACAAGCTGAACCTGATGTGATTACGGTTTAAATTTAAGTTGGAACATCTCCGCGCTCTGCTTAAGGAGGTATTATCCCACTCTGGATGATTGTGACAATTTGGTCATCCCCAGAGAGCTATGTAAAATGGACAAGTTCCTAGAGGTCCCGGGGGCTCCCAGAAGCTTTTCCTATACCCAAGCGGGTGGCGGACATTGTAAATTAAAGAATGGGAAAGGCCCGGTATTCCTTTCGTCCCTCCCCCCATATTATAAAAAATTGTTTCCTATGGTCGACCCCAGAAAGGACTTATGGCAGACAGTCCCCAAGGTCGAGGGGAGTCGGTTTCACTTTAAACAAACGCACCCCTATACCCATAGAAGATAGTTGTGCTTTCAAAGATCTATGGATAAAAAATTAGAAGGTTTACTTAAAAAAGATGTTTGTTCAGCAGGGTTACCTTCTACAACCAATTTCATGCATTGTCCTCTGTCCGCTACAGCGCGCATGTTTCTGGTTTCGATGAGCTGGTAAAGGCGGTCGATAGTGATTTCTCCTCCTTATGAGTGAGATTATGGACAGAATCAATGCTCTCAAATTGGCTAATTCTTTCACCCTAGACGCCACTTTGCAATTGGCTAGGTTAGCGGCTAAGAATTCTGGGTTTGCTATTGTGGCGCGCAGAGCGCTTTGGTTGAAATCTGGGTCAGCTGATGCGTCTTCCAAGAACAAGCTACTTAACATTCCTTTCAAGGGGGAAAACGCTGTTTGGCCCTGACTTGAAAGAGATTATCTCCTGATATCACTGGGGGTAAGGGCCATGCCCTTCCTCAGGATCGGCCTTTCAAGGCCAAAAATAAACCTAATTTTCGTCCCTTTCGTAGAAACGGACCAGCCCAAAGTGCTACGTCCTCTAAGCAAGAGGGTAATACTTCTCAAGCCAAGCAAGCTTGGAGACCAATGCAAGGCTGGAACAAGGGAAAGCAGGCCAAGAAACCTGCCACTGCTACCAAGACAGCATGAAATGTTGGCCCCCGATCCGGGACCGGATCTGGTGGGGGGCAGACTCTCTCTCTTCGCTCAGGCTTGGGCAAGAGATGTTCTGGATCCTTGGACACTAGAAATTGTCTCCCAAGGTTATCTTCTGGAATTCAAGGGGCTTCCCCCAAGGGGGAGGTTCCACAGGTCTCAGTTGTCTTCAGACCACATAAAAAGACAGGCATTCTTACATTGTGTAGAAGACCTGTTAACAATGGGAGTGATTCATCCTGTTCCATTAGGAGAACAAGGGATGGGGTTCTACTCCAATCTGTTCATAGTTCCCAAAAAAGAGGGAACGTTCAGACCAATCTTAGATCTCAAGATCTTAAACAAGTTTCTCAAGGTTTCCATCGTTCAAGATGGAAACAATTCGAACAATTCTTCCTTCCATCAGGAAGGTCAATTCATGACCACGGTGGATTTAAAGGCTGCGTATCTACATATTCCTATCCACAAGGAACATCATCGGTTCTAAGGGTTCGCATTCCTGGACAAGCATTACCAGTTCGTGGCGCTTCCTTTCGGATTAGGCCACTGCTCCAAGGATTTTCACAAAGGTACTAGGGTCCTTCTAGCTTGCTAAGACCAAGGGGCCATTGCTGTATTACCTTACTTGGACGACATTCTGATTCAAGCGTCGTCCCTTCCTCAAGCAAAGGCTCACACGGACATCGTCCTGGCCTTTCTCAGATCTCACGGATGGAAAGTGAACGTGGAAAAGAGTTCTCTATCTCCGTCGACAAGGGTTCCCTTCTTGGGAACAATAATAGACTCCTTAGAAATGAGGATTTTTCTGACAGAGGCCAGAAAAACAAGACTTCTAGACTCTTGTCGGATACTTCATTCCGTTCCTCTTCCTTCCATAGCGCAGTGCATGGAAGTGATAGGTTTGATGGTAGCGGCAATGGACATAGTTCCTTTTGCGCGCATTCATCTAAGACCATTACAACTGTGCATGCTCAGTCAGTGGAATGGGGACTATACAGACTTGTCTCCGAGGATACAAGTAAATCAGAGGACCAGAGACTCACTCCGTTGGTGGCTGTCCCTGGACAACCTGTCACTAGGGATGACCTTCCGCAGACCAGAGTGGGTCATTGTCACGACCGACGCCAGTCTGATGGGCTGGGGCGCGGTCTGGGGATCCCTGAAAGCTCAGGGTCTTTGGTCTCGGGAAGAATCTCTTCTACCGATAAATATTCTGGAACTGAGAGCGATATTCAATGCTCTCAAGGCTTGGCCTCAGCTAGCGAGGGCCAAGTTCATACGGTTTCAATCAGACAACATGACACCTGTTGCGTACATCAACCATCAGGGGGGAACAAGGAGTTCCCTGGCGATGGAAGAAGTGACCAAAATCATTCAATGGGCGGAGTCTCACTCCTGCCACCTGTCTGCAATCCACATCCCAGGAGTGGAAAATTGGGAAGCGGATTTTCTGAGTCGTCAGACATTGTCATCCGGGGGAGTGGGAACTCCATCCGGAAATCTTTGCCCAAATCACTCAACTGTGGGGCATTCCAGACATGGATCTGATGGCCTCTCGTCAGAACTTCAAAGTTCCTTGCTACGGGTCCAGATCCAGGGATCCCAAGGCGGCTCTAGTGGATGCACTAGTAGCACCTTGGACCTTCAAAACTAGCTTATGTATTCCCTGCGGTTCCTCCTCATCCCCAGGCTGGTAGCCAGGATCAATCAGGAAGAGGGCGTCGGTGACTTGATAGCTCCTGCGTGGCCACGCAGGACTTGGTATGCAGATCTGGTGAATATGTCATCGGCTCCACCATGGAAGCTACCTTTGAGACGAGACCTTCTTGTTCAAGGTCCGTTCGAACATCCGAATCTGGTCTCACCTCCAGCTGACTGCTTGGAGATTGAAACGCTTGATCTTATCGAAGCGAGGGGTTCTCAGATTCTGTTATCGATACTCTTGTTTCAGGCCAGAAAGCCTGTTAACTAGAAAGATTTACCACAAAATTTGGAAAAAATATATCTGTTTGGTGTGAATCTAAAGGATTCCCTTGGGACAAGGTTAAGATTCCTAAGATTCTATCCTTCCTTCAAGAAGGATTGGAAAAAGGATTATCTGCAAGTTCCCTGAAGGGACAGATTTTCTGCCTTGTCTGTGTTACTTCACAAAAAGCTGGCAGCTGTGCCAGATGTTCAAGCCTTTGTTCAGGCTCTGGTTAGAATCAAGCCTGTTTTACAAACCTTTGACTCTCCTTGGAGTCTCGACTTAGTTCTTTCAGTTCTTCAGGGGGTTCCGTTTGAACCCTTACATTCCGTTGATATTAAGTTATTATCTTGGAAAGTTTTGTTTTTGGTTGCAATTTCTTCTGCTATAAGAGTTTTCAGAATTATCTGCTCTGCAGTGGTTCTCCTCCTTATCTGGTGTTCCATGCAGATAAGGTGGTTTTACGTACTAAAACCTGGTTTTCTTCCAAAAGTTGTTTTCTAACAAAACATTAACCAGGAGATTTTCGTACCTTCTCTGTGCCCGAAACCCAGTTTCAAGAAGGAACGTTTGTTGCACAATTTGGATGTTGTTCGCGCTCTAAAATTCTATTTAGATGCTACAAAGGATTTTAGACAAACATATTCCTTGTTTTGTTGTTTTAGTCCGGTAATAGGAGAGGTCAAAAAGCAACTTCTACCTCTCTCTCTTTTGGATTAAAAGCATCATCAGATTGGCTTACGAGACTGCCGACGCAGCCTCCCGAAAGAATCACAGCTCATTCCACTAGGGCTGTTGGCTTCCACATGGCCTTCAAGAACGAGGCTTCTGTTGATCAGATATGTAGGGCAGCGACTTGGTCTTCACTGCACACTTTTACCAAATTTTACAAAGTTTGATACTTTTGCTTCTTCTGAGGCTATTTTTGGGAGAAAGGTTTTGCAAGCCGTGGTGCTTCCATCTAGGTGACCTGATTTGCTCCCTCCCATCATCCGTGTCCTAAAGCTTTGGTATTGGTTCCCACAAGTAAGGATGACGCCGTGGACCGGACACACCTATGTTGGAGAAAACAGAATTTATGTTTACCTGATAAATTACTTTCTCCAACGGTGTGTCCGGTCCACGGCCCGCCCTGGTTTTTTAATCAGGTCTGATAATTTATTTTCTTTAACTACAGTCACCACGGTATCATATGGTTTCTCCTATGCAAATATTCCTCCTTAACGTCGGTCGAATGACTGGGGTAGGCGGAGGCCTAGGAGGGATCATGTGACCAGCTTTGCTGGGCTCTTTGCCATTTCCTGTTGGGGAAGAGAATTTCCCACAAGTAAGGATGACGCCGTGGACCGGACACACCGTTGGAGAAAGTAATTTATCAGGTAAACATAAATTCTGTTTTTATATAGGAAAATTGAATCTTATCTAAAGAAAGCTTATTTACATTCTGGCTATATTTTCAGACCTGCCATTTCTATGGCTGATGTTGTGTCTGCATCAACTTTTTGGTTGGATAGCTTAGCACAACGGGAAAAAGATTCTGATTTGCATAGCATTGTTCGTTTGATTCAACATGCTAATCATTTTATCTGTGATGCTATTTTTGATATCATCAAGATTAATGTTAAATCTATGTCTGGCTATTTTAGCTAGGAGAGCTTTATGGCTCAAATCGTGGAATGCTGCCATGGTATCTAAATCTAGGTTGCTATCTCTATCATTCCAGGGTAATAATTTATTTGGTTCCCAGTTGGATTCTATTATTTCCACTATTACTAGGGGAATAGAGTTTTTTTGGCCCAAGATAAAAAGTCTAAGGGTAAATCTAAAGCTTCTAATCTGGTTTAGTTCCTTTTGTCAGAATATAGAACAGAAAACCACTCCTTCCCCAAAGGACTCTGGCTCCAATTGGAAGCCATCTTCAAGTTGGAATGAATCCAAGCCTTATAAGAAACCAAAGCCAGCCCCCAAGACTGCATGAAGGCATGGTCCTCAATCCAGTTCTATTGGTGGGGAGCAGATTTAAATTATTTCAAGACTTTTGGGCAGGTTCTGTTCAGAATCATTGGATTCAGAATATTGTTTCTTAACCCCAGCCATTTTTCAATTTCTTTCCCTTAAGGACCAGGGCTATTTCTCCAACATAGGTGTGTCCGGTCCACGGCGTCATCCTTACTTGTGGGATATTCTCTTCCCCAACAGGAAATGGCAAAGAGCCCAGCAAAGCTGGTCACATGATCCCTCCTAGGCTCCGCCTTCCCCAGTCATTCTCTTTGCCGTTGCACAGGCAACATCTCCACGGAGATGGCTCAGAGTTTTTTGGTGTTTAAATGTAGTTTTTATTCTTCTATCAAGAGTTTGTTATTTTAAAATAGTGCTGGTATGTACTATTTACTCTGAAACAGAAAAGAGATGAAGATTTCTGTTTGTAAGAGGAAAATGATTTTAGCAACCGTTACTAAAATCGATGGCTATTTCCACACAGGACTGTTGAGAGGAATTAACTTCAGTTGGGGGAAACAGTGAGCAGACTTTGGCTGCTTGAGGTATGACACATTTCTAACAAGACTTGGTAATGCTGGAAGCTGTCATTTTCCCTATGGGATCCGGTAAGCCATTTTCTTAATTTTCAATATAAGAATAAAAGGGCTTCACAAGGGCTTTAAAGACTGGTAGACATTTTTCTGGGCCAAAACGATTACTATATAAGCATGTTTAATGGTTTATAACTTAGGAGAGTTATTTTAATCTTGGCAAATTGTTAAAAAAACGGACAGGCACTGTATTGGACACCTTTTTCACTGGGGGCCTTTTCTAGTCATAGGCAGAGCCTCATTTTCGCGCCACTAATGCGCAGTTGTTTTTGAGAAGCAAGGCATGCATGTGCATGTGTGAGGAGCTCAGATCCACTGAAAAAGCTTATTGAAGGCGTCATTTGGTATCGTATTCCCCTCTGGGCTTGGTTGGGTCTCAGCAAAGCAGATACCAGGGACTGTATAGGGGTTAAATGTTAAAACGGCTCCGGTTCCGTTATTTTAAGAGTTAAAGCTTTCAAATTTGGTGTGCAATACTTTTAAGGCTTTATGACACTGTGGTGAAATTTTGGTGAATTTTGAACATTTCCTTCATACTTTTGCGTATATTCAGTAAAAAAGTGTGTTCAGTTTAAAATTTAAAGAGACAGTAACGGTTTTATTTTAAAACGTTTTTTGTGCTTTGTTACCAAGTTTATGCCTATTAACATGTCTGAACTATCAGATAGACGATGTTCTGTATGTTCGGAAGCCAAGGTTCCTATCCATTTAAATATATGTGATAAATGTGACAAACAAAGTAGGGACAATGATGCCACTGATAATAATGTTGCCCAAAATGATTCCTTAAGTGAGGGGAGTAAGCATGGTACTGCATCATCCCCTTCTATGTCTACACCAGTCTTGCCCACTCAGGAGGCCCCTAGTACATCTAGTGCGCCAATCCTCCTTACTATGCAACAATTAACGTCTGTAATGGATAATTCTATTAAAAACATTTTAGCCAAAATGCCCACTTATCAGCGAAAGCGCGACTGCTCTGTTTTAGATACTGAAGAGCATGAGGACGCTGATGATAATGGTTCTGACATGCCCTTACACCAGTCTGAAGGGGCTAGGGAGGTTTTGTCTGAGGGAGAAATTTCAGATTCAGGAAAAATTTCTCAACAAGCTGAACCTGACGTTATTACATTTAAATTTAAATTGGAACATCTCCGCGCTCTGCTTAAGGAGGTGTTATCTACTCTGGATGATTGTGACAATTTGGTCATTCCAGAGAAATTATGTAAAATGGACAGGTTCCTAGAGGTCCCGGTGCCCCCCGAAGCTTTTCCTATACCCAAACGGGTGGCGGACATTGTAAATAAAGAATGGGAAAGGCCCGGCATACCTTTTGTCCCTCCCCCTATATTTAAGAAATTATTTCCTATGGTCGACCCCAGGAAGGACTTATGGTAGACAGTCCCCAAGGTCGAGGGGGCGGTTTCTACTCTAAACAAACGCACCACTATCCCTATAGAAGATAGTTGTGCTTTTAAAGATCCTATGGACAAAAAATTAGAGGGTTTGCTTAAAAAGATGTTTGTTCAGCAAGGTTACCTTCTACAACCAATTTCATGCATTGTTCCTGTCACTACAGCAGCGTGTTTCTGGTTCGAGGAACTAGAAAAGTCGCTCAATCAAGCATCCTCTTATGAGGAGGTTATGGGCAGAGTTCAAGCACTTAAGTTGGCTAACTCTTTTACCTTAGACGCCACTTTGCAATTAGCTAGATTAGCGGCGAAAAATTCAGGTTTTGCTATTGTGGCGCGCAGAGCGCTTTGGCTGAAGTCTTGGTCAGCGGATGTGTCCTCCAAGAACAGGTTGCTTAACATCCCTTTCAAGGGGAAAACGCTGTTTGGCCCTGACTTGAAAGAGATTATTTCAGACATCACTGGGGGAAAGGGCCACGCCCTTCCTCAGGATAGGTCTTTTAAGGCTAAAAATAAAACAAATTTTCGTCCCTTTCGCAGAAACGGACCAGCCTCAAATTCTACATCCTCTAAGCAAGAGGGTAATTCTTCTCAAGCCAAGCCAGCCTGGAGACCGATGCAAGGCTGGAACAAAGGTAAGCAGGCCAAGAAGCCAGCTACCGCTACCAAGACAGCATGAGATGCTGGCCCCCGATCCGGGACCGGATCTGGTGGGGGGCATACTCTCTCTCTTCGCTCAGGCTTGGGCAAGAGATGTTCAGGATCCTTGGGCGCTAGAAATAGTTTCTCAAGGTTATCTCCTGGAATTCAAGGAACTACCCCCAAGGGGAAGGTTCCACAGGTCTCAATTGTCTTCAGACCAAATAAAAAGACAGGCATTCTTACATTGTGTAGAAGACCTGTTAAAAATGGGAGTGATTCATCCTGTTCCATTAGGAGAACAAGGGAGGGGGTTTTACTCCAATCTGTTCATAGTTCCCAAAAAAGAGGGAACATTCAGGCCAATTTTGGATCTCAAGATCCTAAACAAATTTCTCAAGGTCCCATCGTTCAAGATGGAAACCAGTCGGACAATTCTTCCTACCATCCAGGAAGGTCAATTCATGACCACGGTGGATTTAAAGGATGCGTATCTACATATTCCTATCCACAAGGAACATCATCGGTTCCTAAGATTCGCCTTTCTAGACAAGCATTACCAGTTTGTGGCACTTCCATTCGGACTAGCCACTGCTCCAAGAATTTTCACAAAGGTACTAGGGTCCCTTCTAGCGGTGCTAAGGCCAAGGGGCATTGCAGTAGTACCCTACTTGGACGACATACTGATTCAAGCGTCGTCTCTACCTCAAGCAAAGGCTCATACGGACATTGTCCTAGCCTTTCTCAGATCTCACGGGTGGAAAGTGAACGTGGAAAAAAGTTCTCTATTCCCGTCAACAAGAGTTCCCTTCTTGGGAACAATTATAGACTCCTTGGAAATGAGGATTTTTCTGACAGAGGCCAGAAAATCAAAACTTCTAAGCTCTTGTCAAGTACTTCATTCTGTTCTTCTTCCTTCCATAGCGCAGTGCATGGAAGTAATAGGTTTGATGGTTGCGGCAATGGACATAGTTCCTTTTGCGCAAATTCATCTAAGACCATTACAACTGTGCATGCTCAGACAGTGGAATGGGGATTATACAGACTTGTACCCGACGATCCAAGTAGATCAGAGGACCAGAGATTCACTCCGTTGGTGGCTGACCCTGGACAACCTGTCCCGAGGGATGAGCTTCAGAAGACCAGAGTGGGTCATTGTAACGACCGACGCCAGCCTGGTGGGCTGGGGCGCGGTCTGGAAACACCTGAAGGCTCAGGGTCTATGGTCTCGGGAAGAATCTCTTCTCCCGATAAACATTCTGGAACTGAGAGCGATATTCAATGCTCTCAAGGCTTGGCCTCAACTAGCAAAGGCCAAATTCATAAGGTTTCAATCAGACAACATGACGACTGTTGCATATATCAACCATCAGGGGGGAACAAGGAGTTCCCTGGCGATGGAAGAAGTGACCAAAGTAATTCAATGGGCGGAGCTTCACTCCTGCCACTTGTCTGCAATCCACATCCCAGGAGTGGAAAATTGGGAAGCGGATTTTCTGAGTCGTCAGACATTTCATCCGGGGGAGTGGGAACTCCATCCGGAAATCTTTGCCCAAATAACTCAATTATGGGGCATTCCAGACATGGATCTGATGGCGTCTCGTCAGAACTTCAAGGTTCCTTGCTACGGGTCCAGATCCAGGGATCCCAAGGCGACTCTAGTGGATGCACTAGTAGCGCCCTGGACCTTCAACCTAGCTTATGTGTTCCCACCGTTTCCTCTCATTCCCAGACTGGTAGCCAGGATCAATCAGGAGAGGGCTTCGGTGATCTTGATAGCTCCTGCGTGGCCACGCAGAACTTGGTATGCAGACCTGGTGAATATGTCATCGGCTCCACCATGGAAGCTACCTTTGAGACGGGACCTTCTTGTTCAAGGTCCGTTCGAACATCCGAATCTGGCATCACTCCAATTGACTGCTTGGAGATTGAACGCTTGATTTTATCAAAGCGTGGGTTCTCAGATTCTGTCATTGATACTCTTATTCAGGCTAGAAAGCTTGTAACTAGAAAAATTTACCATAAAGTATGGAAGAAATATATCTGTTGGTGCGAATCGAAAGGATTCCCATGGAACAGGGTAAAAATTCCTAAGATTCTGTCCTTTCTACAAGAGGGTTTGGAGAAAGGATTATCTGCAAGTTCTTTGAAGGGACAGATTTCTGCTTTATCTGTTTTACTTCACAAGAAGCTGGCGGCTGTGCCAGATGTTCAGGCTTTTGTTCAGGCTCTGGTTAGAATCAAGCCTGTTTACAAACCTTTGACTCCTCCTTGGAGTCTCAATTTAGTTCTGTCAGTTCTTCAAGGGGTTCCGTTTGAACCCTTACATTCCGTAGATATTAAGTTATTATCTTGGAAAGTTTTGTTTTTGGTTGCAATTTCTTCTGCTAGAAGAGTTTCAGAGTTATCTGCTCTGCAGTGTTCTCCTCCTTATCTGGTGTTCCATGCAGATAAGGTGGTTTTGCGTACTAAACCTGGTTTTCTTCCAAAAGTTGTTTCTAACAAAAATATTAACCAGGAGATAGTTGTGCCTTCTTTGTGTCCAAATCCAGTTTCAAAGAAGGAACGTTTGTTGCACAATTTGGATGTAGTTCGTGCTCTAAAATTCTATTTAGAGGCTACAAAGGATTTCAGACAAACATCTTCCTTGTTTGTTGTTTATTCTGGTAAAAGGAGAGGTCAAAAAGCAACTTCTACCTCTCTCTCTTTTTGGCTTAAAAGCATCATCAGATTGGCTTATGAGACTGCCGGACGGCAGCCTCCTGAAAGAATCACAGCTCATTCCACTAGGGCTGTGGCTTCCACATGGGCCTTCAAGAACGAGGCTTCTGTTGATCAGATATGTAAGGCAGCGACTTGGTCTTCACTGCACACTTTTACCAAATTTTACAAATTTGATACTTTTGCTTCTTCTGAGGCTATTTTTGGGAGAAAGGTTTTGCAAACCGTGGTGCCTTCCATCTAGGTGACCTGATTGCTCCCTCCCATCATCCGTGTCCTAAAGCTTTGGTATTGGTTCCCACAAGTAAGGATGACGCCGTGGACCGGACACACCTATGTTGGAGAAAACAGAATTTATGTTTACCTGATAAATTACTTTCTCCAACGGTGTGTCCGGTCCACGGCCCGCCCTGGTTTTTTAATCAGGTCTGATGATTTATTTTCTCTAACTACAGTCACCACGGTATCATATGATTTCTCCTATGCAAATATTCCTCCTTTACGTCGGTCGAATGACTGGGGAAGGCGGAGCCTAGGAGGGATCATGTGACCAGCTTTGCTGGGCTCTTTGCCATTTCCTGTTGGGGAAGAGAATATCCCACAAGTAAGGATGACGCCGTGGACCGGACACACCGTTGGAGAAAGTAATTTATCAGGTAAACATAAATTCAGTTTTTTACATTTCTGCGGTGTTTGTGTTTAGCTGTAATTTTCCTCTTACTCATTTACTGCACACACACATATTATATACCGTTTTTCTCGCCATTAAATGGACTTTCTAAAGATACCATTATTTTCATCATATCTTATAATTTACTATAAAATTTTTTATAAAATATGAGGAAAAAATGGAAAAAAACACACTTTTTCTAACTTTGACCCCCAAAATCTGTTACACATCTACAACCACCAAAAAACACCCATGCTAAATAGTTTCTAAATTTTGTCCTGAGTTTAGATTTACCCAATATTTACATTTTTTTCGCGTTTTTCGCAAGTTATAGGGCAATAAGTACAAGTAGCACTTTGCTATTTCCAAACCACTTTTTTTCAAAATTAGCGCTAGTTACATTGGGACACTGATATTTTTCAGGAATCCCTGAATATCCCTTGACATGTATATATATATTTAGAAGACATCCCAAAGTATTGATCTAGGCCCATTTTGGTATATTTCATGCCACCATTTCACCGCCAAATGAGATCAAATAAAGAAAAAATTCACTTTTTCATAATTTTTTTCACAAACTTTAGGTTTCTCACTGAATTTATTTGCAAACAACTTGTGCAATTATGGCATAAATGGTTGTAAACGCTTCTCTGGGATCCCCTTTGTTCATAAATAGCAGACATATATGGCTTTGGCATTGCTTTTTGGTAATTAGAAGGCCGCTAAATGCCACTGCGCACCACACATGTATTATGCCCAGCAGTGAAGGGGTTAATTAGGGAGCATGTAGGGAGCTTCTAGGGTTAATTTTAGCTTTAGTGTAGTGTAGTAGACAACCCCAAGTATTGATCTAGGCCCATCTTGGTATATTTCATGCCACCATGTCACCGCCAAATGCGATCAAATAAAAAAAAAATGTTACATTTTTTACAATTTTAGGTTTCTCACTGAAATTATTTACAAACAACTTGTGCAATTATGGCATAAATGGTTGTAAATGCTTCTCTGGGATCCCCTTTGTTCAGAAATAGCAGATATTTATGGCTTTTATGTTGCTTTTTGGTAATTAGAAGGCTGTTAAATGCTGCTGCGCATCACACGTGTATTATGCCCAGCAGTGCAGGGGTTAATTAGATAGCTTGTAGGGAGCTTGCAGGGTTAATTTTAGCTTTAGTGTAGAGATCAGCCTCCCACCTGAGAGATCCCACCCCCTGATCCCTCCCAAACATCTCTCTTCCCTCCCCCACCCCACAATTGTCCCCGCCATCTTAAGTACTGGCAGAAACTCTGCCAGTACTAAAAATAAAAGGCTTTTTTTTTTTTTTTTTTATGAATTTTTTATTTAAAAAAATATCTGTTTAGCTGTGATGGACCCCCCCTTAGCCCCTAACCTCTCTGATCCCCCCCAAACAGCTCTATAACACTTGCCCACATCCTGTTTGCTGCCATCTTGGGTACTGGCAGCTGTCTGCCAGTACCCAATTTGCCTCAAAAAAATGTTTTTTTTTATTTTTTTTGCATGTAATTAAAAGTTTTCTGTAGTGTAGCTGCCCCCCCTAATACCCTCCTCCCTCTCCCCCTCCCAGATCCTTTTGAAAATTATTTCCCCTCTCCCTCTCTCCCCCCCTCCCTCTCCCTCACTCCCATTCATAAATTCATTGGTGGCAGTGGCTGTTACGCGATCGTGCGCGCGCATGCGCGCTCCCTGCAGGCCCCCGCACGCTCCCGGCACCCGGCGTGCACATTGCACATTCAGGAACCGAATGCCGGGTAGCGATGGGCCGCCCACCCGCCTCCCTGCAGCTGCTCCCACCCACCAACGATCGGGCCCATCGCTACCGGTGCAGAGAGGGCCACAGGGCTCTCTCTGCATCGGTTTTGGAAAAAAGGTATTGCAGTGATGCCTCAATGTCGAGGCATCACAGCAATACCTTGAAAGCGCCTGGAAGCGATCAGGATCGCTTCCAGCCGCTTTAAACCCTGATGTCTTACAGGGTACGTTGCTGGTCTTTAAAGACCAGGTTGTGTGCGACGTACCCTGTACGACATGTGTCGTTAAGGGGTTAAAGGGACAGTCAAGTCCAATTTTTTTTTCTCCAATATTTAAATAGACCATGCAATTTTAAACAACTTCCCAATTTACTTTTATCACCAATTTTGCTTTGTTCTGTTGGTTTTCTTAGTTGAAAGCTAAACCTAGGAGCTTCATATGCTAATTTCTTAGACCTTGAAGACTGCCTATAATCTGAATACATTTTGTCCACTAGAGGGCATTAGTTCACATGTTTCATATAGATAACATTGAGCTCATGCACGTAAAGTGACCTAGGAGTGAGCACTGATTGGCTAAACTGCATGTCTGTCAAAAGAACTGAAATAAGGGGGCAGTCAGCAGAGGCTTAGATACAAGATAATTACAGAGGTAAAACATGTATTATTATAACTGTGTTGGATATGCAAAACTGGGGAATGGGTAATAAAGGGATTATCTTTCTTTTTAAACAACAAAAATTCTGGTGTTGACTGTCCCTTTAAGGGTATCAAATAGGTTTCAGAATAAGACCTCCTGTGAAGATTTTTTCTCTCTCACGTTCCAACAAATCCTGTGAAAGCTCAGACCTTTCTGAAGTGTGTTTCAGATCTGCAGCTTTCAGGGGTCATTGTACCAGTTCCACTTCTGGAACAGGGTCTGGGTTTTTATTCAAATCTAGTCATTGTCCCGAAGAAGGAAAATTCTTTCAGACCAGTTCTGGATCTGAAGTTTTTGAATCAATTTGTAAGGGTCCCAACTTTCAAGATGGTGACTATAAGGACTATTCTGCCTTTTTGTTCAGCAAGGTCATTACATGTCCTCAATAGACTTACAGGATGTGTGTCTTCACATTCAGATTCATCCAGACCACTATCGGTTTCTGACATTCTCTTTTTCTAGACAAGCATTACCAATTTGTTAATCTTCAATTTGGCCTAGCGACAGCTCCAAGAATCTTTTCGAAGGTTCTCGGTGCCCTATATCTGTAATCAGAGCAGGGTATTGCGGTATTTCCTTATTTGGACGATATCTTGGTACTGGCTCAATCTTTTCATTTAGCAGAATCTCACACAAATCAACTTGTGTTGTTTCTTCAAAGTCATGGTTGGAGGATTAATTTACCAAAGAGTTTGATTCCTCAGACAAGGGTCACCTTTTTAGGTTTCCAGATAGATTCAGTGTCCATGACTCTGTCTTTAACAGACGAGATGAATGAAATTGATTTCTGCCTGTTTAAACCTTCAGTCTCGATCATTCCCTTCAGTGGCTATGTGCATGGAAATTTTAGGTCTCATGACTGCAGCATCCGACACGATCCCCTTTGCTCGTTTTCATATGAGACCTCTGCAGCTTTGCATGCTGAATCAATGGTGCAGGGATTCTACTCGGATATCACAATTGAAATTCTTAGATCCCAACACTCAACTCTCTCTGACTTGGTGGTTAGACCATCATCAGATTATTCAAGGGACCTCTTTTGTTCGTCCTTCCTGGACTGTGATTTCAACAGATGCAAGTCAGGTTGGGGAGCTAACTGGGGGTCTCTGACAGCACAAGGAGTTGGAATCCTCAAGAGGCGAGGTTACCAATCAATATATTGATCTCTGTGCTATTTTCAGGGCTCTTCAGGCTTGGCCTCTATTAAAGAGAGAATCATTCATTCGTTTTCAGACAGACAATATCACAACTGTGGCATATGTCAATCATCAGGGTGGGACTCGCAGTCCTTTAGCGATTAAAGAAGTCACTCAAATACCTTCTTGGGTGGAATCCAACTCCTGTCTAATTTCTGTGATACATATCCCAGGTGTAGACAATTGGGAAGCGGATTATCTCAGTCATCAGTCTTTACATCCAGGGGAGTGGTCTCACCATCCAGATGTATTTTGTCAGATTGTACAGATGTGGGGTCTTCCCGAAATAGATCTGATGGCTTCCCATCTAAACGAGAAGCTTCCCAGGTACCTTTCCAGGTCCAGGCATTCTCGGGCTGAGATGGTGGATGCGTTAGCAGTTCCTTGGTTTTACCAACCTGCTTACATTTTTCTAGTTCTTCTTTCAAGGGTGATCTCCAAGATCATAATGGAACAATCGCATGTGTTTCCTTTAGCACCAGCATGGCCTCAGAGGTTTTGTTATGTGGATCTTGTCCGGATGTCCAGTTACCAACCTTGGCCACTTCCTTTAAGGCCAGACCTGTCTCAAGGGCCGTTTTTCCATCAGGATCTCAAATTGCTAAATTTGAAGGTATGGAAATTGAACGCTTAGTCATAGAGGTTTCTTTGACTCAGTGATTAATACTATGCTACAGGCTCGTAAGTCTGTTTCAAGGAAGATTTATCTGGTTTGGAAAGCCTATATTTTATGGTATTTTTCTTATAAATTCTCTTGGCGATCTTTTAGAATTCCTAGAATTTAACAGTTTCTTCAGGATGCTTTGGATAAAGGTTTGTAAGAGAGCAGAGATTTGTCCCTTCAAAGTACTTGAAGTTTTATTTCATAGAAAGATTGCTAAACTTCCTGATATTTACTGTTTTGTTCAGGCTTTGGTTCGTATCAAGCCTGTTATTAAATCAATCTCTCCTCCTTAGTCTTAATTTGGTTTTGAAGGCTTTGCAGGCTCCTCCTTTTGTGCCTATGCATTCTTTGGATATTAAACTACTTTCTTGGAAAGTGTTGTTTCTTTTGGCTATCTCTTCAGCTAGAACCGTTTCTGAATTGTCTGCGCTCTCTTGAGTCTCCTTTTCTGATTTTCCATCAGGATAAGGCTTTTTTGTGGACTTCGTTTACATTTCTTCCCAAGGTTGTGAATTTTAACATTTTTTAGGGAAATTGTTGTTTCTTCCTTGTGTCCTAATCCTAAGAATACTCTTGAAAGATCTTTACATTCTTTGGATGTTGTAAGAGCTTTGAAATATTATGTCGAAGCTACTAAAGATTTCAGGAAGTCTATTTGTATTTTTTTCTGGTCCTAGGAAAGGTCAGAAAGCTTCAGCCATTTCTTTGGCATCTTCGTTAAAGCTTTTGATTCACAAGGCTTATTTGGGGGCAGGACAGTCTCTGCCTCAAAGAATTACAGCTCATTCTACTAGATCAGTCGTTACTTTTTGGGCTTTTAAGAATGAAGCTTCAGTTGATCAGATTTGCAAAGCAGCAACTTGGTCTGCTTTGCATACATTTACTAAATTTTACCATTTTTGATGTATTTGCTTCTTCTGAAGCAGTCGTTGGTAGAAAAGTTCTTCAGGCAGCTGTCTGATTCTTCTGCTTATGAATTATTTTTTCTTGTAATTTATGTTCAATTTTCGAGAGACTTATTTTTTGTGTGGATTTAATTGGATTTGATTGGATTTCAGCGGAAATAGCTGTTTTTATTTTATCCCTCCCTTTCTAGTGACTCTTCTGTGGTCTTCCACATCTTGGGTATTTCTATCCCATACGTCACTAGCTCATGGACTTGCCAATTACATGAAAGAAAACATAATTTATGTAAGAACTTGCCTGATAAATTAATTTCTTTCATATTTGAAAGAGTCCATGAGGCCCACCCTTTTTTTTTTTTTTTTAAATACTTTTTGTATTTTTTTGCTGGTTATTTTTGTATAAAAGCACAATTATATTTCCAGTTACTCTTTTTGTATGCTTTTTTTTTTTTTACTTATTTTATCACCCACTACTTGGCTATTTGTTAAACTGAATTGTGGGTGTGGTGAGGTGTATATTTATATGTATTTTGAGGTTTGAGTAACTTTGCCCCTCCTGGTAGGATTGTATATCCCATACTTCACTAGCTCATGGACTCTTGCCAATATGAAAGAAATTAATTTATCAGGTAAGTTCTTACATAAATTATGTTTTTCTTCGTCCCCTAATTTTAAGAGAATGTTCCCGGTACCGGACTCTCACCTGGAATTGGGGAGTACCATTCCCAAGGTGGATGGGGCTATCGCCATTGTAGCTAAACGTACTACTATTCCTCTTGAAGATAGTACCTCCTTCAGGGACCCCATGGACAGAAAGATGGATGGGTACTTTAAGTGATGGTAAATCCTAGCGTTTGTGAAATGCTAGAATTTACCATTGGAACAAATAAAGGGGACTTTCATCAAGTATAAAATACTTTATGCTTAGGAGCTCCTTTATTTGTTACAGGCGATCGTCTTCACTGAGCTGCTAAGGCAGCCCACCAGAACGCTGTTTTAGCTATCTGGCAGAGAGGTGAAGTTTCTACTTCTTAGCCAATAGCCATGCAGGAGATCCAGCTTAGCACCGCATATTGCTCAGACAGTAGAAAGGCGATTACTCAGAACTGTCCCAACTGATCAGCCTAGACTGTCCTACAAGATACTCTCCTGGTGGCTATCTCAGGACCACCTGTCTCAAGGCACGTACTTGTTGAGACTGTCATGGGAGATTGTGCCTTCTTGGCTGAGGGGTGGCCTTGGGGCCTTTTTGAAGGTGCAGGGAATTTGGACACAGAAAGAAGTCGCCCTGCCCATTAATATTCTGAAACTGAGAACCATCTTCAAAGCTCTGATGATGTGGTCTCAACTTCTGTTCGGTCAGTTTTATCCGATTCCAGTCTGACAACATCTGTAGCCTACATCAATCATTGGGGGTACAAGGAGTTCCCTGGCCATAAGGGAGGTGTCTCACATCCTTCAGTGGGCGGAATCCTTCAAGTGCCAGATCTCTGCCATTAATATCCCGGGGGTGGACAATTGGGAAGCAGACTTCCTAAGCATACAGACTTTCCATCCAGGGGAGTGGTCTCTGCATTAGGAGATATTCTCTGAGAACGCACTGATGGGGAGTTCCAGAGATAGACCTAGTGACGTTGCATCTCAATTCCAGGGACCTGAGGGACCCTCAAGCAGTGTTATTGGACGTGTTAGCGGTTCCATGGAGGTTCAAGCTTATTGATCGGTTTCCTCCCTTTGCTATTCTTCGTGTTTAACAGGCTCCATTTGAGCCAATGCGTTCTGTTGACATTTAAACTTTTGTCTTGGAAGGTTTTGGTTGTGTTGGCTATTTCTCCTGCTCGCAGGGTTTCTGAATCATCTGCCTTACAGTGTGATTCCCCTTATTTTGTTTTCCATGGAGATAAGGCAGTTTTACATACTTGGGTTTTTTGCCTAAGGTTGTTTGACCACAATATCAATATTTTTTGTCCTAATCTTTCTAGGAAGGAATGTTTTCAGAACCTGGATCTTGTAAGAGCATTAAAATTATATCTTCATGCTACCAAATAATTTTGACAATCCTCTTCCTTATTCATATTGTATGGTGATAAACGCAGGGGTCAAAAAGTAACTGTCTACTCTGTCCTTTTGGCTGAGCAGTGTCATTCATATGGCGTACATGGAGGCAGGACAACAGCCTCCTGGGAGGATTACGGCTCATTCTACCCTTGCAGTGTCGTCCTCTTGGGCTTTTAAGAACGAAGTTTCTATGGAGCAGATCTTTACAAAGTTTTTACAAATTTGATGTTTTTGCCTTTTTTCCTCTGCCTGTTCATTTTGGTTTCCTCTCTCTAATTTGGGTATTAAATTCCCAACAGTAACGAATTTGTGGACTCTCCTTACCATTAGAAAGAAAACAAAATTTATGCTTACCTGATAAATTATTTATTTCCTGGCAGGAATAGTCCACAAACCCACCCTATTTTTTTCTTTCTTAGCAGCGTTTTTTTCCCCTTGTCTTCCTATACCCCTAGTGTTTCTCTTACTTTTCCTGTTTTCTAAATTACTGGGGAGTAGGGGAAGTGGGAAGGATACTTAATGCTTTGGCTGCGGTATCTTTTCCTCCTCCTGGTGGCCAGGTTGTGTATCCCCAACAGTAATGAATTTGTTCACTTACCCTGCCAGGAAAGAACATAATTTATCAGGTAAGCATAAATTTTGTATTTGTTGTCTGGTAGTTCTCAGTTAGGTATTTCTGTCGTTTACAAAACGCACAGAAACCACCACAAAGTACTCAAACCAAGCTTTAAAGGTGTAAGTGTCAGTTTTTCCCCCCACTAGTAGATACACCATAAGTGAAATTAAAAACATTCCCAGTAAATTGTATGTTTCTTTCTACCCTAGTGTTCAGTTTTTTGCTTTCCAAGAGGCAATGTGATATTTGTTTATAGAAGTAACCCAGACCTTCATAAGCTCAGTGATCTTCTGAGAAATAAAGATATGGGTCTGTTAACCGTAGGGATAAGTAATAGGGTAGGTGCATTGGCCTGTTAAATGACTTCACTAGCGGTTAACTTTACTGTACAAACGTGTTTATGTGTAGTTCCAGGTGCAAGCGCTCTAGCACAAGCTTTATTCTTGGGAGATTTGCTGTATATGTAAGTGCATGGGCTTTGGTACTAGTATCAGTTGTCTCTCTTTTTTTTCTCTTGCAGAAAGAATCCATCCTGACTACCATTGGACTCCTGGAGGAGCCGTTGGGGAATGCACGCTTGCACACGACACGTCTAATTGCTGCTCTCTTAAACACGAACACTCCCAGTATTAACCAGGAGTTGTGTCGACTTGGCACCATGGATCTTCTACTGGTGAGCATTAGGCTTCAGGTCTGTGATATAAGAGGTGTACAGGGTGCTCAGATAGTGATGCAACGTATTGCATGATATCTCACTAGGCATGTGCAAGTCATGCTTTCTGAGTCCTGGGTTAAATGTACCTACTGTTCTTATGTCAGATTTGTCTGAAAGTTGGACACCAGATGAACCCATCAGTGCCTTCCTTAGTGTTAGCCACCCATTCTCCAGCAGTATGTTTCTATAACAATCTGCCATTTACTGACACAAGGCAACATCATTTAGTATACGCTCAAGTGCTTGTACTAATCACTGCTCCTGTGTTGTCACCACCCAAAATTTAGTAGCAGAAAAATCTCCAAAGTTTGAAGTCCAGAGTGGCATCTGCTGATCAATACACTCCCATAGTGCGTTTCAGAACCTTCGGATCTACAGTATGGTCAGTTCAGTGCTGCATGAAAAAAAACACCTGCAACTTGTAGTTTATAAATAATGTATCCCCAGGGAACTCCATAAGTACTTATAGTAGATATGATTTGCTTATGTATTGTGGATAAGAATTAGTGCTGCCCGTTATCTCACAGTATTATATAGAGAACAGATACCAGATTCATGACCCATTCTCACGTTTATCCTTCTCATGTAGGACCTGTTCTTTCGGTACACGTGGAACAACTTCCTGCACTTGCAGGTGGAGCTGTGCATAGAGTCTGTCTTGTCCCACTCCCTACAGGATGGGAAGAGTGAACTGGCGGATGAGCGAAAGGAAGAGGAAGCAACAGATAGGGACAGTGAGCAAGATGATATTATGGTGACGCATGTGAGTAAAGTTGTGTTTGCTCGCGTACACTTCTATACGTTCGTGTATCCCCTCCTAAGCACTTGCACCGACCTCTCATGGTTGCAGGGAGGACACAGGACACTCCTGCAGGGATTCTTCAGTGTCCTAATGGTAACACGTTTTACGTTTATGTGACCCGTCACTATATATCATTGTAGGACACTAGGACATTCCCCATGCCAGCGGTCTTCCTTCCCTTAAATTTAACAGTTTGGATGTGAAAAAAAAGAGAACATGAAACCCAATTTTTATTTTGTGATTCAGACAGAGTATAAACAACTTTCCAATTTGCTTCTACTTAATTTTTCTGTTGGTGTCCTGTGTTGAAGGAACAATGCAGTACTGGGAGCTAGCTAAGCACATTGTTTTGAGACTGACAATAAGCATATTTGTTCAGCCATCAATTGGCATCTAGCACCCAGTATTTCATCACTGCCCCTGGGCCTACCTTGGTATGTTTTTTTTTTCAACAAAGGATTCCAAGATAACAAAGCAAATTAAGTTAATTGGAAGGTTGTTGCATACTCTGTCTAAAACCATAAGTTTACTGTCCCTTTAACTTAGTAAGATGTTAGTTTCTTGTGGTAGTAAAAACCACTGTACAGAGACCCTGGTTTAGAGTGTTTCTAAAACAAAGCACTAAGTTCAGGCCTGGGGCCTGAGCAGACGTCTTAAAAACAATTGGTAAATGCCATCTGGGTGAAGCTACTCTGGTTACACCTCATCAGCTGTATCTTTATCCTGTGCATAGAGCAATGAGTTTCTGGGGAGGTTGTGCGTCTGGTTATAGACTTGTGACAACAGTTTGTCTGATTTCAGCTCTTTCAGAAGTGCTGTTTGGTACAGAGAATCCTGGATGCTTGGGAAACGAACGATAAAATCCAGTGAGTCCTATTTCTGTTTGTATCTATCTAGTGATTAGGGTTACAATGTGCTCCTCGTTCATGGTTGCTCTCTGCTTTTTTTTTTTTTTTAAGGGCGGATGGGGGAATGCGACGAGGGAATATGGGTCATCTGACGCGCATTGCCAACACTGTTGTGCACAACATGGAAAAGGGTCCAATGCAGGCTCAGATCAGTGACTTTATCACAGGTAAGTGTATGTCTGCAGCTTTAACTTATTGTAGAAAGCCAGATCATATTTGTTTGTGCAAAGGTGAGTCTCCTTCAGTAGGTCACTCAGGGCACCTGTAGTGCCTTATCTATAAATAGTCAGGCAGACCCGCAGGTGTTTTATGATGTTCCTCAGAGGATAAAGGGACAAGAGAACAGTGCATATAAGGTTATGTGCATTTGGATCCTTTTTGGGTTCCGAATGCTGAAGAATGCGCTATTTGGCTCTTATAGGAGCTGGATTGAATCTTGTGCAAGATTACCATGTTACGATCTGTGCAAATCTAGATCTCAAAGTTATCTTGCACAAGAATAAATCTGGCACCAAAAAGTGTCAAATAACACATGCTTCTGCATTTGTAGTGTCTAATGGTGTACACAGAATCACACAAGTTCGGGGTACAAAATAAGTATCTGAAGGAGGACTCGGGGTCATCTGTGAATTGGGAAATCTGTTCTCAGAACTTACTTGGGTTAGTGAACATGTAGGTTGGGTGGTGTTACACTAGAAATGTGAGCTTACCGGTGCAGATCTGCTTCTCCCTTTTTTTTACTTTCTGTACATCTTGGGTTTGATGTGGTCTGTTAGATATTCACAGCATGTGCTTAACAAGTCTTCTGAATCCCAGGGTAGGAAGTTGTGGTCTGTTAGATATTCACAGCATGTGTGTAACAAGTGTTCTGGATCCCAGGGTAGATAGTTGTGGTCTGCTAGATATTCACAGCATGTGTGTAACAAGTCTTCTGGATCCCAAGGTAGATATTTGTGGTCTGTTAGATATTCACAGCATGTGTGTAACAAGTCTTCTGGATCCCAGGGTAGAAAGTTGTGGTCTGTTAGATATTCACAGCATGTGTGTAACAATTCTTCTGGATCCCAGGGTAGAAAGTTGTGGTCTGTTAGATATTCACAGCATGTGTGTAACAATTCTTCTGGATCCCAGGGTAGAAGAGAGAGATGCATGAGGCAAAGTGTATTTTTGTCGTGGTACTGTTAGCTCCTTCCTGAGGTTATGATGCAGACTTCATACAGTTTTAATTTATCTGTAATCGCTACATTTGCTGCCTTTCTAACAAATAAGTGAATATCTTTCCCGTTTTATAAAGGTCTCTTAGGATGATGATGGAACAGAGTTCATATAATGAACTAATTTACCTTTTTTTGTGGATCTGAAAGGAAAAAAAAATAAATTCACCAGTAAAACACTATGGTTGTGCCATATATTTTAACCCCTTAGTGACCAAACCATTTCCTCCTTAATATAAGGAGAGTCCACGGCTTCATTCCTTACTGTTGGGAAATACTGAACCTGGCCACCAGGAGGAGGCAAAGACACCCCAGCCAAAGGCTTAAAGGGACACTGAACCCACATTTTTTTCTTTCTTGATTCAGATAGAGCATGCCATTTCTTTCTAATGACACAATGAGTCCACAGATCATCTAATCACTAATGAGATATATCACTCCTGCCCAGCAGGAGGCGGCAAAGAGCACCACAACAAAGCTGTTAACTATCACCTCCCTTCCCTCCCACCCCAGTCATTCTCTTTGCCTATGTTACAGCAAATAAGTGGTAAAGTTAGGTGTTAGAAAAGATTATTCAAGCAAGTAAGTAAGTAGTGTAAGATTGTGCTGCTTTGTCCTGGGGTGTAGCCATAGTCCATATCAGTCTGTTCAGTAGAGCAGTGGTGGCTTTAGAGCAATAGGAACTTGTGGGACATAATTCTCTCTGCGCCTCCCATGTAATTATGCTGCCCTGATTCGGAAAGCCTGAGTAAAATAACTCAGTCTTTACCTCTTTTTCCACAGGTCCATGTGAGGGAGAGGACCTCTCAAACCTGGTGAGCTGCCTTGCTGTCTGGCAGATTTATGAAGTAAGTGCTGACTTTAATTTCTTTCATGTAATTAGCAAGAGTCCATGAGCTAGTGACGTATGGGATATACATTCCTACCAGGAGGGGCAAAGTTTCCCAAACCTTAAAATGCCTATAAATACACCCCTCACCACACCCACAATTCAGTTTTACAAACTTTGCCTCCGATGGAGGTGGTGAAGTAAGTTTGTGCTAGATTCTACGTTGATATGCGCTCCGCAGCAAGTTGGAGCCCGGTTTTCCTCTCAGCGTGCAGTGAATGTCAGAGGGATGTGAGGAGAGTATTGCCTATTTGAATGCAGTGATCTCCTTCTACGGGGTCTATTTCATAGGTTCTCTGTTATCGGTCGTAGAGATTCATCTCTAACCTCCCTTTTCAGATCGACGATATACTCTTATATATACCATTACCTCTGCTGATTCTCGTTTCAGTACTGGTTTGGCTTTCTACAAACATGTAGATGAGTGTCCTGGGGTAAGTAAATCTTATTTTCTGTGACACTCTAAGCTATGGTTGGGCACTTTGTTTATAAAGTTCTAAATATATGTATTCAAACATTTATTTGCCTTGACTCAGAATGTTCAACTTTCCTTATTTTCAGACAGTCAGTTTCATATTTGGGATAATGCATTTGAATTAATAATTTTTTTCTTACCTTCAAAAATTTGACTCTTTTTTTTCCTGTGGGCTGTTAGGCTCGCGGGGGCTGAAAATGCTTCATTTTATTGCGTCATTCTTGGCGCGGACTTTTTTGGCGCAAAAATTATTTTCCGTTTCCGGCGTCATACGTGTCGCCGGAAGTTGCGTCATTTTTTGACGTTATTTTGCGCCAAAAGTGTCGGCGTTCCGGATGTGGCGTCATTTTTGGCGCCAAAAGCATTTAGGCGCCAAATAATGTGGGCGTCTTATTTGGCGCTAAAAAATAAGGGCGTCGCTTTTGTCTCCACATTATTTAAGTCTTATTTTTTCAGTGCTTCTGGTTGCTAGAAGCTTGTTCTTTGTCATTTTTTCCCATTCCTGAAACTGTCATTTAAGGAATTTGATCAATTTTGCTTTATATGTTGTTTTTTTCTCTTACATATTGCAAGATGTCTCACGTTGCATCTGAGTCAGAAGATACTACAGGAAAATCGCTGTCTACTGCTGGAGCTACCAAGCTAAGTGTATCTGCTATAATTTTTTGGTATCTGTTTCTCCAGCTGTTGTTTGTATTGCATGTCATGACAAACTTATTAATGCAGATAAAATTTCCTTTAGTACTGTTACATTACCTGTTGCTGTTCCGTCAACATCTAATTTTCAGAGTGTTCCTGATAAACATAAGATATTTTATTTTTTAAATCCATTAAGAAGGCTATGTTTGTTATTTCTCCTTCTAGTTTACATAAAAGTCTTTTAAAACTTCTCTTTTTTCAGATGAATTTTTAAATGAACATCATTCTGGTACTGATAATGGTTCTTCTGGTTCAGAGGTTTCTGTCTCAGAGGTTGATGCTGATAAATCTTTGTATTTGTTCAAGATGGAATTTATTCGTTCTTTATTTAAAGAAGTATTAATTGCATTAGAAATAGAGGATTCTGGTCCTCTTGATTCTAAATCTTAACGTTTAAATAAGGTTTTTAAATCTCCTGTAGTTATTCCAGAAGTGTTTAATCTCCCTGATGCTATTTCTGAAGTAATTTCCAGGGAATGGAATAATTTGGGTAATTCTTTTACTCCTTCTAAACGTTTAAGCAATTATATCCTGTGCCATCTGACAGATTAGAGTTTTTTTGGGACAAAATCCCTAAGGTTATGGGGCTGTCTCTACTCCTGCTAAATGTGCTACTATTCCTACGGCAGATAGTAATTCATTTAAGGATCCTTTAGATAGGAAAATTGAATTCTTTCTAAGAAAAGCTTACTTATGTTCAGGTAATCTTCTTAGACTTGCTATATTTTTAGCGGATATTGCTGCAGCTTCAACTTTTTGGTTAGAAGTTTTAGCGCAACAAGTAACAGATCATAATTTTATAGCATTATTATTATTCTATAACATGCTAATAATTTTATTGGTGATACCATCTTTGATATCATTAGAGTTGATGTCAGGTATATGTCTCTAGCTATTTTAGCTAGAAAAGCTTTATGGATTAAACTTGGAATTCTGATATGTCTTCTAAGTCAACTTTGCTTTCCCTTTCTTTCCAGGGTAATAAATTATTTTTTCAACTGTTTCTGGAAGGAAGGGAATTTTTTACCAAAGGATTAAAAATCTAAGGTAAATTTAGGTCTATAATCATTTCGTTCCTTTCTTCACAATAAGGAACAAAAGCCTGATCCTTCATTCTCAGGAGCGGTATCAGTTTGGAAACTATTTCCAGTTTGGAATATATCCAAGCCTTTTAGTAAACCTATAGCCAGCTCCTAAGTACCCATGAAGGTGCGGACCTTATTCCAGCTCAGCTGGTATGGGGCAGATTACGTTTTCTTCAAAGAAATTTTGATCAATTCCGTTCTCAATTTCTGGTTTCAGAACATTGTTTCAGAAAGGTACAGAATTGGCTTCAGTTAAGGCCTCCTGCTAAGAGATTTTTTTCTTTCCCGTGTCCCAGTTAACACAGCAAAGGCTCAGCATTTCTGAAATGTGTTTCAGATCTAGAGTTGGCTGGAGTAATTATGCCAGTTCCAGTTCTGGAACAGGGGCTGGGGTTTTATTTTTTCTCTTCATTGTACCAAAGAAGGTCAATTCCTTCAGACCAGTTTCGGATCTATCAATATTGAATCGTTATGTAAGGATACCAACATTCAAGATGGTTACTGTAGGACTGTCCTGCCTTTTGTTTAGCAAGGGCATTATATGTCTACAATAGATTTACAGGATGTGTATCTACATATTCCGATTCATCCAGAACACTTTTAGTGTCTGAGATTCTCTTTTTAGACAAGCATTACCAGTTTTGTGGCTCTACCGTTTGGCCTAGCCTCAGTTCCAAGAATTTTTTTCAAAGGTTCTCGGTGCCCTTCTTTCTGTAATCAGAGAACAGGGTTTTTTGGTATTTCCTTATTGGACAATATCTGGGTACTTGCTCAGTCTTCTCATTTTCGAAGAATCTCATACGAATCGACTTGTGTCGTTTCTTCAAGTTCATGGTTGGAGGATCAATTTACCAATCAGTTCATTGATTCCTCAGACAAGTGTAACCTTTTTAGGTTTCTAGAATAGATTCAGTGTCTATGACTCTGTCCTTGTCAGACAAGAGAAGTTTATCATTGATATCAGCTTGTCAAAACCTTCAGTCACAATCATTCCCTTTGGTAGCCTTATGCATGGAAATTTTAGGTCTTAGGACTGCCGCATCAGATGCAATCTCCTTTGCTCGTTTTCACATGCGACCTCTTCAGCTCTGTATGCTGAACCAATGGTGCAGGGATTACTCAAAGATATCTCAATTAATATCTTTAAACCGATTATACGACACTCTCTGACATGGTGGGCAGATCACCATCGTTTAGTTCAGGGGGCTTCTTTGTTCTTCCGACCTGGACTATAATCTCAACAGATGCAAGTCTTACAGGTTGGGGAGCTGTGTGGGGGTATCTGACGGCACAAGGGGTTTGGGAATCTCAGGAGGTGAGATTTCTGATCAATATTTTGGAACTCCGTGCAATTTCAGAGCTCTTCAGTCTTGGCCTCTTCTGAAGAGAGAGTTGTTCATTTGTTTTCAGATAGACAATGTCACAACTGTGGCATACATCAATCATCAAGGAGGGACTCACAGTCCTCTGGCTATGAAAGAAGTATCTCGAATTTTGGTTTGGGCGGAATCCAGCTCCTGTCTAATCTCTGCGGTTCATATCCCAGGTATGGACAATTGGAAAGCGGATTATCTCAGTCGCCAAACGTTGCACCTGGGCGAATGGTCTTCACCCAGAGCTATTTCCTCAGATTGTTCAAATGTGGGAACTCTCAGAAATAGATCTGATGGCTTCTCATCTAAACAAGAAACTTCCCTGGTATCTGTCCGGATCCAGGGATCCTCGGGCGGAGGCAGTGGATGCATTATCTCTTCCTTACAAGTGTCATCCTGCCTATATCTTTCCGCCTCTAGTTCTTCTTCCAAGGGTATTCTTAATATTCTAAAGGAATGCTCGTTTGTCCTGCTGGTAGCTCCAGCATGGCCTCACAGGTTTTGGTATGCGGATCTTGTCCGGATGGCCTCTTGCCAGCTGTGGACTCTTCCGTTAAGATCAGTCTTTCTGTCTCAAGGTTCTTTTTTCCATCAGGATCTCATAACCTTAATTTTAAGGTGTGGAGTTTGAACGCTTGATTCTTGGTCAAAGAGGTTTCTCTGACTCTGTGATTGATACTATGTGACAGGCTCGTAAATCTGTATCTAGAGAGATATATTATAGAGTCTGGAAGACTTATATTTCTTCAGGATGGTTTAGATAAAGGTTTGTCCGCAAGTTTCTTGAAAGACAAATCTCTGCTCTTTCTGTTCTTTTTCACAGAAGGATTCCTAATCTTCCTGATATTCATTGTTTTGTACAAGCTTTGGTTCGTATAAAACCTGTCATTAAGTCAATTTCTCCTCTTTGGAGTTTAAATTTGGTTCTGGGGGCTCTTCAAGCTTCTCCTTTTGAACCCATGCATTCTTTGGTCGTTATATTACTTTCTTGGAAAGTTTTGTTTCTTTTGGCCATCTCTTCTGCCAGAAGAGTCTCTGAATTATCTACTCTTTTTTGTGAGTCTCCTTTTCTGATTTTGCATCAGGATAAGGCGGTGCTGCGAACTTCTTTTGAATTTTTTACCTAAGGTTGTGAATTCTAACAACATTAGTAGAGAAATTGTGGTTCCTTCATTATGTCCTAATCCTATGAATGAATTCTAAGGAGAAATCATTGCATTGTTTGGATGCTGTTAGAGCTTTGTATTATTATGTTGAAGCTACTAAGTCTTTCCGAAAGACTTCTAGTCTATTTGTCATCTTTTCCGGTTCTAGAAAAGACCAGAAAGCTTCTGCCATTTCTTTGGCATCTTGGTTGAAATCTTTATTTCATCATGCCTATGTTGACTCGGGTAACACTCCGCCTCAAAGGATTACAGCTCATTCTACTAGGTCAGTTTCTACTTCCTGGGCGTTTAAGAATGAAGCTTCGGTTGATCAGATTTGCAAAGCAGCAACTTGGTCCTCTTTGCATACTTTTACTAAATTCTACCATTTTGATGTGTTTTCTTCTTCTGAAGCAGTTTTTGGTAGAAACGTACTTCAGGCAGTGGTTTCAGTTTGAATCTTCTGCTTATGTTTTTTCATTAAATTTTATTCTGGGTGTGGATTATTTTCAGCAGGAATTGGCTGTCTTTATTTTATCCCTCCCTCTCTAGTGACTCTTGTGTGGAAAGATCCACATCTTGGGTAATCATTATCCCATACGTCACTAGCTCATGGACTCTTGCTAATTACATGAAAGAAAACATAATTTATGTAAGAACTTACCTGATAAATTCATTTCTTTCATATTAGCAAGAGTCCATGAGGCCCGCCCTTTTTTGTGGTGGTTTTGATTTTTTTGTATAAAGCACAATTATTCCAATTCCTTATTTTATATGCTTTCGCACTTTTTACTTATCACCCCACTTCTTGGCTATTCGTTAAACTGAATTGTGGGTGTGGTGAGGGGTGTATTTATAGGCATTTTAAGGTTTGGGAAACTTTGCCCCTCCTGGTAGGAATGTATATCCCATACGTCACTAGCTCATGGACTCTTGCTAATATGAAAGAAATGAATTTATCAGGTAAGTTCTTACATAAATTATGTTTTTCTAAAAAGAATAATTAAAAGGAGGCACTTTATTTACACAAGATGGGATACATATATAAAGGACTGGGCACTTTATTTGCAAGAGACATAAATTCTCCTATATATGGAGGAGACTTTATGTAGACAGCTTGGATGCGGGCACTGGGGCTGAGGAAGAATATTGGGCTCAGTTTTCTTTTTTAAGACACAATGAGTCCAGGGATCATCTTAATTACTAATTGGATATTCACCTCCTGGTCAGCAGGAGGAGGCAAAGAGCACCACAGCAGAGCTATTAAATAGCTCCTCCCTTCCCTCCCACTCCAGTCATTCTCTTTGCCTACGTTAGTGATTGGAAGAGTTAAAGTGAAGAAGAAACAAAAAGGACAAAGCAATTTTCGTTCCTTTCGAAATTTTAAAGGAAACTCTTCTTCCTCCTCCTTCTCCTCCTCCTCCTCCTCCTCCTCCTCTTCCTCCTCCTCCTCTAAGCCGGAACAGTCTATGCCTGCATGAAGACCCAGCCAGTCTTGGAACAAAGGAAAGCAGTCCAAGAAACCGGTTAGTGATTCCAAGACAACATGAAGGGCATGCCCCCGAGCATCCTTCTTCGTTCAAGCCTGGGTTTAGGATGTCCTGGATCCCTGGGCAATAGAAATAGTGTCTCAGGGATACAAACTTGAGTTCAAGGTTTTTCCTCCCAGAGGCAGATTTCTAATTTCAAGATTATCTGCAGATCAGATAAAGAGAGAGGTGTTCTTACACTGTGTAGGAGACCTTTCCGCTCTGGGAGTGATTGTTCCTGTTCCAATTCAGGAACAGGGACTGGGGGTTTTATTCCATTCTGTTCGTGGTTTCCAAAAAAAAGGGAACTTTCAGACCTATTCTAGACCTCAAGAGTTTAAACAAGTTTCTCAGGGTTCCGTCCTTCAAGATGGAAACAATTCGTTCCACCCTCCCATTGATCCAGGAGGATCAATTTATGACAACAGTGGATTTGAAGGACGCGTACCTACATGTTCCCATTCACAGGGATCATCACAAGTTTTTAAGGTTTGCTTTTCTGGACAAAGACTACCAGTTTGTGGCTCTTCCTTTTGGTCTTGCCACAGCCCCCAGAATCTTCACAAAGTTTCTGGGATCTCTGTTGGCGGTACTTGCAGGTAGCGTCTTATCTGGCGACATTCTACATTCAGGCGTCATCCTTTTCAACTAGCAAGATCTCATACAGACTTGGTGTTGTCCTTCCTAAGATCCCATGGCTGGAAGGTGAATTTAGAAAAAAGTTCCTTAATTACAAACACAAGGGTAACTTTCCCAGGAACCATAATAGACTCTCTGTCTATGAAGATTTTTTCTGACAGAAGTCAGGAAATTAAAGATTATCAATACTTGTCTAGCCCTTCAGGTCCACTCCTCGACCATTGATGGCTCAATGCATGGAGTTAATCGGGCTGATGGTGGCAACAATGGACATCATCCTGTTTGCTCGCTTCCATCTCAGAGCTCTGCAGTTTGAACATTCTGAGACTATGGACGGAGATTATTCGGACTTAGTCCCTTATCTCACTGTTCAGAAGAAGTCGAGGGGGACATCTACAATGGTGGTTGTCTCTGGATCATCTCTCCCAAGGAACATGCTTTCGCAGACTATCTTGGATGATTGTGACAACAGATGCCAGCCTTCTAGGGTGGGGAGCAGTCTGGGGCTCTCTAAAGGCTCAGGGAATATGGACTCAGGCAGAGTTGGTTTTTACCCATAAACATTCTGGAACTGAGAGCAATTTACAATGCTCTTCTGGCCTGGCCCTGGTTAGCCTCGGTTTGGTTTATCAGGTTCCAGTCGGACAACATAATGTCTGTGGCATACATCAGTCTTAAGAAAGGCCTAGAGGAGGCCGAAATGCATTGACCCAGCTGGTAAGCACTAATTTGATTTTATATAAGTTTTTAGTACCATCTACACTATTGTTGTTTTTATTTGCCTTTAGGTTTTATTTATGATTTAAAAGAAGAAAAAAATAAAAAAAAATTTGGATTGGAGTTTCTCCCAACCACCAAAGGTTCTCACCATCAGGAACAGGAACACTAGCCCATTAATTGGGTTTGACCTAAAAGACCGGTGACTTTATTCTCACCATCAGGAACCTCAGATGGACTCTCACACTAGGAAAATAAGGTTTCCTTTTCTACACATTAACTTTTTGATTTTATTTGGATCTTCACATTAGCCTTTTTTAGGATTTTGTTTTCTTGGCTTACAATCACTGACTTTGCTCCTCTTTTTTTCCTATTTTTTTCATCACTTTGTTCTCTTTTTTTCATTTTTTGAGCAACATTTTTTTATTTTTTTCCTTGTAATTTTTTAAATTTTCACATAATTTTTTTCACTTTTGAATAAGCAAGTTGACACTGTCTGTTTTTTTTTATATTTGCAATCACTAAGGATAATTTTCACATCCCTTTTTTATACACATTATCACCACCAACACTGGTACAAAATATCTCTTACGGTATCCTCCTCCTAGTCTATATCAGCAATCCATTCATTTGATTTACTGTATTTTTAATCCATACATTGGATTGATTTCTTTCAGACATTGTTTGGATTTTTAACTTTCTCATATTTTTATTGGGGCTACTATAGCCTCTGCATCATTTATATTCAGTGTTTTTATATAGATATATTCAATATTTAATTTGTACAAGAGTGGATTCACATCTTATTGTTTTTTGTCATTTATTACCACTGTACTCCTCCGTGGCATGTTTTTATTCTGTGTAAAGTACTAGATTTACAATTAAAATATGTCTAAATACACACTCTACACATTGTACAACACCTAGCCCATTTGAGGCACTCTGAACACATTTATTTTTTTAGTTCCTTGGTGATGACAGATATCAAAAAATAATTCAGTGGGCGGGAGACCCATTCTTGCTGTCTGTCGTCGATCCATATCCCAGGGGGTGGACAACTGGGAGGTGGATTTTCTGAGCAGGCAGACCTTTCATTCTGGGGAGTGGGAACTCCATCCGCAAGTGTTCTCAAATGGGGTCGGCCGGAGTTAGATCTCATGGCATCTCGACAGAATGCCAAGCTCCCGAGATACGGGTCGAGATCCAGGAATCCCCAGGCGTAACTGATAGATTCTCTGGCGGCCCCTTGACCTTCAATCTAGCATACCTGTTTCCTCAGTTTGCTCTGTCCTCGAGTAATTGCTCTAATCAAGCAGGAAAGAGCCTCTGTTATCCTCATAGCAACGGCCTGGCCTCGCAGGATTTGGTATGCGGGATCTGGTGGAGATGACTTCTCTGCCACCTTGGAGACATCCTTTGAGGAAAGACCTTCTGGTTCAGGGCCCTTCTTCACCCAAATCTAGTTTCTCTGAAGCTGCTTGGAGATTGAATGCTTAATTTATCTAAGCGGAGATTTTCTGATTTGGTCATAGAGACCATGATTCAGGCTCGTAAACCTGTAACTAGGAGGATTTTACCATAAGATTTTGGCATAAATATCTTTATTGGTGTGAATCCAAGGGCTACTCGTGAGTAGAGTTAGGATTCCTAGGATTTTGCCTTTTCTCCAAGAGGGTTTGGTGAAAGGTTTTATCGACAAGCTCCCTAAAGGGAGTCAAATCTTGACTGTCTATTTTGTTGCACAAACGTCTGCTGATGTCCCCAGATGTTTCAATCTTTTTGTCAGACCTTGTTCAGGATCAGGCCTGTGTTCAAATTAGTTACTCCTCCATGGAGTCTTAATTTAGTTCTCAATGTTCTTCAAGGGGCTCCGTTTGAGCCTATGCATTCCTTAGATAATAAGTTATCTTGGAAGGTTTTGTTTTCTTGTGGCTATTTTCTTCTGCTCGGAGGGTTTTTTAGAACTCTCAGCATTACAGTATGAGTCTCCTTATCTTATTTTCCATGCAGATAAGGCAGTTTTGCGTACCAAATTAGGATTTGTTCCTAAAGGTGGTTTCTGATTGTAATATTAATCAGGAGATTGTTGTACCTTCCTTGTGTCCTAATCCCTTCTCCTAAGAAGGAAAGACTTTTACACAATTTGGACGTGGTCCGTGCTTTAAAGTTTTACCTGCAGGCGACTAAGGACTTTCATCAGTCTTCTTTGTTTGTGGTTTTCTCCTGAAAATGTAAGGGATGGAAATCTGTCTACTTCTTTCTTTTTGGCTGAAGAGCATCATACTTCTTGCATATGAGGCTGCTGGACAGCAGCCTCCTGACAGAGTTGCGGCTCATTCCACGTGGGCTGTTGCTTCCTCATGGGCATTCAGAAATGAAGCTTCTGTGAAACAGATTTGAAAGGCTGCAACTTGGTCCTCTCTACAACTTTTTCAAAGTTTTTACATATTTGACACTTTTGCCTCGGCTGAGGGTCTGTTTTGGGGAGAAAGGTTCTTCAAACAGTGGGGGCCTTATGTTTAGGTTCCCAGTCTTGTCCCTCCTGTATCATCTGTGTACTCTAGCTTGGGTATTGAATCCCATTAGTAATTAAGATGATCCGTGATTCATCGTGTCTTAAAAAAGAAAAGAAAATTTATGCTTACCTGATGATAAATGTATTTCTTTTTTGATACGATGAGTCCACGGCCCGTCCTGTTCTTATAGACAGGTATAAGGGTTATTGTAAACTTCAGACACCTGTGCACCTTTGCTTTTCCTTTCTCTTCCTAACTTCAGTCAAATGGCTGTAGTGGGACTGAAGGGAGGAGCTATTTAACAGCTCTGCTGTGGTGCTCTTTGCCGCCTCCTGCTGACCAGGAGGTGAATATCCCATTAGTAATTAAGATGATCCGTGGACTCATCATGTCAAAAAAGAAATACATTTATCAGGTAAGCATAAATTTTATTTTTATGGTGTTTTACTCTGTTCCTGGCGGTTTACTTTAGACATGATACCGACCGGGAGATTTCTTTTTGAGACGCCCACGATTGGCGGAGCTATGGGAGGCTGCAATTTGTGTTGCGCGCCACTTTTCCCTCACTTCCTAGTGACCGAAAGAGAAGTAAGCTAAACAAATATTTTTATGTACCTACTTTTGGTGGAGGTTTTTCCTGTACCAGATTGAGCTGCTGAGATCATTGCTAATGAATGGAGAGACCGGGAATCCCTTTTTCTCCACCCCCTATATTTAAAAAGATGTTTCCCATAGCGGACTCTATCAAGGAGTCTTGGCAAACAGTACCCAAGGTGGAAGGAGCAATTTACACTCTGGCCAAGAGGACTGCTATTCCCATAGAGGATAGTTGTGCTTTTAAGGATCCTATGGACAAAAAATTAGATGGGTTACTTAAGAAGATGTATGTACACCAGGGTTTACAATGGCAGCCTGCAGTGTGCATTGCTACCGTCACTAGTGCGGCGGCATACTGGTTTGATGCGTTGTCTGATTCTATTAGGACAGACACTCCCCTTGAAATCCAGGATAGGGTAAAGGCCCTTTAGTTGGCGGCCCAATTCCTTATTACATATGCTTCCCTACAAGTTATTAAACTGGGAACACATTTTTCAGGTTTTGCTGTGCTAGCCTTGCAAAGCTTTATGGCTAAAATCTTGGTCTGAGGACCTGTCATTTAAGTCTACAACTTTTGGCGATCCCTTACAAGGGAAAAACCTTGTTTGGACCGGGTTTTGACAGAAATAATTTCTGACATTACGGGGAGGAAAGGGCTATTTCCTCCCTCAGGATAGAGAAACAAACAAAAGGGACGTCAGAGTAATTTTTGTTCCTTTCGAAATTTCAAGGGAAATTCTTCCTCTTCCAAGCAGGAACAGTCCAAACCTTCCTGGAGACTCAATCAGCCTTGGAACAAGGGAAAACAATCAAAAAACCCTGCTATTGGATCAAAGACAGCATGAAGTGCCTGCCCCCAATCTGGGACCAGATCTTGTGGGGAGGCAGACTTTCCTTCTCTCAGGCTTGGGTTCGAAATGTTCAGGATCCCTGGGCGGTGGACATCGTATCCCAGGGATACAAACTAGAGTTCAAGAACTTTCCTCCCAGGGGCAGGTTTCTGCTTTCAAGATTATCTGTAGACCAGACAAAAAGAGGCGTTCTTACAATGTCTAAATGACCTCTCCGACCTGTGTGTTATAGTTCCCGTTCTGAGGCAGGAACGGGTGGTCTGGGGTTCTTTTCCAATCGGATTTGTGGGTTCCCAAAAAGGAGGGGAACCTTCAGACCATTTTTAGCTCAAGAGTCTAAGCAAATTCCTCAGAGTACCGTCCTTCAAGATGGAAACTATTCGTTCCATCTTCCTTTGATCCAAGAGGGTCGATTTATGACTACCGTGGATTTAAAGACGCGTACCGGCATGTTTCCCATCCACAGGGACCATCACAAGTTTCTAAGGTTTGCATTTCTAGACAAACTCTTCCAGTTTGTGGCTCTTCCATTCAGCCCTTGCCACAGCTCCCATAATTTTCTCAAAGGGTTCTGGGATCCCTGTTGGCGGTGCTGCCCGATCGCAGGGCATTGCAGTGGCACCTTATCTTGACGACATTCTGGTCCAGGCGCCATCCTTACAACAAGCAAGATCACACACGGAAATGTTTATGTTTCCTGCGATCTCACGGATGGAATAGACATTTGTAAAAGAGTTTCCTTAGTTCCAAATACAAGAGTAATTTTCTTGGGAACCATAATAGATTCCTTATCAATGAAGATTTTTCTGACCAGAAGTCAGGAAATCGAAGATTTTTGATTCTGCCTAGCGCTTCAGTCCTCTCCTCTGCCATCAGTGGCTCAGTGCATGGAGTTAATCGGTCTGATGGTAGCAGCAATGGACATCATCCCGTTCGGCCCCGCTTCCACCTCAGACCTCTGCGTTTAGACATGCTCAGTCAGTGGAGCGGAGGTTATGCGGATCTGTCTCCGCGAATACAGCTAGAGCAGGAGGACGAGGGATCTCTTCGTTGGTGGTTTTCTCAGGATCATCTCTACCAGGGAACCTGCTTTCGCAGACCCTCTTGGATGATTGTGACAACAGATGCCAGCCTTCTGGGATGGGGAGCAGTCTGGGGATCACTAAATGCTCAGGGAACTGGACTCGGTCGGAATACTATTTCCTCCGTTCGCTCTTCTACCTCGGGTCATTGCTTGAATCAAGCAGGAGAGGGCATCGGTGATGCTCGTTGCACGGCTTGGCCTTGCAGGATTTGGTATGCATGATTCAGGCTCGTAAACCTGTGACTAGAAAGATTTACAAAGACAGTCAGGGAAGGTGATAGCATACATCTAATATTTATTAGATAAGACAGATAATGGCAACATTTCGGGATGTTATCCCTTATTCATGCCATGCCAAACAAACAATTCTCACACCTTTTATATACCTAAACACCACTAGGTGGCGATAGAGAGAATTTAATAACCCTAGCAATACATCAAATGTAAAAAAAATACATACACAGATTGTAGCAACATAACATTTCATATAAATGCATCTCTGCAGGTACGTAGAATTGTTTCTTCTGAGGATTTGGTAGATAAAAGGTTGGCTGAAGGGGCGGAGCCAACCGCCGTACGGAATGGTTGCAAACATGAGCTCCGCTTACAAAGACATCAAAGGGGCATATTAAAGGAGATTCATAATAAATTTAATATTTGGAACTGACCCTGGTGTCCAGTGAACTTGCAGGATCTGAGTGTTACCGACATAGATGAACGGACTGGGGCAGGAGCAGAGGATTGTTGCACAGACAAGAGCAAAACACTGAGGCCCAACACAGCACGCATGATACATTGCATAGTACCTGCAACCGGCGAACATCCAAAACGGTTCATACATCGCTTAACCCCTTAGTGACCAGGCCACATTTTTCAACTTTGTTGACCATCTGGGACCAAGGCTATTTTTGCATTTCTGCGATGTTTGTGTTTAACTGTTATTTTCCTCTTACTCATTTACTGTTCCCACACATATTATATACCGTTTTCTCGCCATTAATGGAATTTCTAAAGATACCATTATTTTCATCATATCTTATAATTTACTATAAAAAAAATTATAAAATATTATGAAAAAATAAAAAAAAAAACACACTTTTTCTAACTTTGAGCCCCAAAATCTCTAACACATCTACAACCACCATAAAATACCTATGCTAAACAGTTTCTAAATTTTGTCTTGAGTTTAGAAATACCCAAATGTTTACATGTTCTTTGCTTTTTTTGCAAGTTATAGGGCAATAAGTACAAGTAGCACTTTGCTATATCAAAACCATGTTTTTTTCAAAATTGCGATAGTTACATTGTAACACCAATATCTGTCAGGAATCCCTGAATAACCCTTCAAATGTATATATTTTTTAAAAGAAGATAACCTAAGGTATTAAACTTGGGGTATTTTGACTTTTTTCATGCAACCATTTTACCCACCAATCTATGCCAAAGTTTGGGGGGAAAAAAAATAATTTGATTTTTTGACAAATAGCAATTTAAGAATACATTTACTGATAAAATGGTAAGGGGTTACTGCCGAAATAACACCCTAATATGTCTTCAGTAGCATCTCCTGGGTACAGTGATACCACCCATGCATAGGTGTGTCGGGTTTCTCTGTGGGCTAAAAGCCCTTATTTTTAGAGAGCGCATTCCAGGTTTTCTCCAACATAGGTGTGTCCGGTCCACGGCGTCATCCTTACTTGTGGGATATTCTCTTCCCCAACAGGAAATGGCAAAGAGCCCAGCAAAGCTGGTCACATGATCCCTCCTAGGCTCCGCCTACCCCAGTCATTCTCTTTGCCGTTGTACAGGCAACATCTCCACGGAGATGGCTTAGAGTTTTTTAGTGTTTAACTGTAGTTTTTATTATTCAATCAAGAGTTTGTTATTTTGAAATAGTGCTGGTATGTACTATTTACTCAGAAACAGAAAAGTGATGAAAGAATTCTGTTTGTATGAGGAAAATGATTTTAGCAACCGTCACTAAAATCCATGGCTGTTCCACAACAGGACTGTTGAGAGCAATTAACTTCAGTTGGGGGAACAGTGAGCAGTCTCTTGCTGCTTGAGTATGACACATTCTAACAAGACGATGTAATGCTGGAAGCTGTCATTTTCCCTATGGGATCCGGTAAGCCCATGTTTATTACGATCGTAAATAAGGGCTTCACAAGGGCTTATTAAGACTGTAGACTTTTTCTGGGCTAAATCGATTCATTATTAAATACATATTTAGCCTTGAGGAATCATTTTATCTGGGTATTTTGATATAATAATATCGGCAGGCACTGTTTTAGACACCTTATTCTTTAGGGGCTTTCCCAAAGCATAGGCAGAGCCTCATTTTCGCGCCGGTGTTGCGCACTTGTTTTTGAGAGGCATGGCATGCAGTCGCATGTGAGAGGAGCTCTGATACTTAGAAAAGACTTTCTGAAGGCGTCATTTGGTATCGTATTCCCCTTGGGGCTTGGTTGGGTCTCAGCAAAGCAGATACCAGGGACTGTAAAGGGGTTAAAGTTCAAAACGGCTCCGGTTCCGTATTTTAAGGGTTAAAGCTTCCAAATTTGGTGTGCAATACTTTTAAGGCTTTAAGACACTGTGGTGAAAATTTGGTGAATTTTGAACAATTCCTTCATGTTTTTTCGCAATTGCAGTAATAAAGTGTGTTCAGTTTAAAATTTAAAGTGACAGTAACGGTTTTATTTTAAAACGTTTTTTGTACCTTGTTATCAAGTTTATGCCTGTTTAACATGTCTGAACTACCAGATAGACTGTGTTCTGAATGTGGGGAAGCCAGAATTCCTATTCATTTAAATAAATGTGATTTATGTGACAATGACAATGATGCCCAAGATGATTCCTCAAGTGAGGGGAGTAAGCATGGTACCTGCATCATTCCCTCCTTCGTCTACACGAGTCTTGCCCACTCAGGAGGCCCCTAGTACATCTAGCGCGCCAATACTCCTTACTATGCAACAATTAACGGCTGTAATGGATAATTCTGTCAAAAACATTTTAGCCAAAATGAACACTTATCAGCGTAAGCGCGACTGCTCTGTTTTAGATACTGAAGAGCATGACGACGCTGATAATAATATTTCTGAAGGGCCCCTAACCCAGTCTGATGGGGCCAGGGAGGTTTTGTCTGAGGGAGAAATTACTGATTCAGGGAACATTTCTCAACAAGCTGAACCTGATGTGATTACATTTAAATTTAAGTTGGAACATCTCCGCATTCTGCTTAAGGAGGTATTATCCACTCTGGATGATTGTGACAAGTTGGTCATCCCAGAGAAACTATGTAAAATGGACAAGTTCCTAGAGGTGCCGGGGCTCCCAGAAGCTTTTCCTATACCCAAGCGGGTGGCGGACATTGTTAATAAAGAATGGGAAAGGCCCGGTATTCCTTTCGTCCCTCCCCCCATATTTAAAAAATTGTTTCCTATGGTTCGACCCCAGAAAGGACTTATGGCAGACAGTCCCCAAGGTCGAGGGAGCGGTTTCCACTTTAAACAAACGCACCACTATACCCATAGAGGATAGTTGTGCTTTCAAAGATCCTATGGATAAAAAATTAGAAGGTTTGCTTAAAAAGATGTTTGTTCAGCAGGGTTACCTTCTACAAACCAATTTCATGCATTGTCCCTGTCGCTACAGCCGCATGTTTCTGGTTCGATGAGCTGATAAAGGCGGTTGATAGTGATTCTCCTCCTTATGAGGAGATTATGGACAGAATCAATGCTCTCAAATTGGCTAATTCTTTCACCCTAGACGCCACTTTGCAATTGGCTAGGGTTAGCGGCTAAGAATTCTGGGTTTGCTATTGTTGGCGCGCAGAGCGCTTTGGTTGAAATCTTGGTCGGCTGATGCGTCTTCCAAGAACAAGCTACTTAACATTCCTTTCAAGGGGAAAACGCTGTTTGGCCCTGACTTGAAAGAGATTATCTCTGATATCACTGGGGGTAAGGGCCACGCCCTTCCTCAGGATCGGCCTTTCAAGGCAAAAAATAAACCTAATTTTCGTCCCTTTCGTAGAAACGGACCAGCCCAAGGTGCTACGTCCTCTAAGCAAGAGGGTAATACTTCTCAAGCCAAGCCAGCTTGGAGACCAATGCAAGGCTGGAACAAGGGAAAGCAGGCCAAGAAACCTGCCACTGCTACCAAGACAGCATGAAATGTTGCCCCCCGATCCGGGACCGGATCTGGTGGGGGGCAGACTCTCTCTCTTCGCTCAGGCTTGGGCAAGAGATGTTCTGGATCCTTGGGCGCTAGAAATAGTCTCCCAAGGTTATCTTCTGGAATTCAAGGGACTTCCCCCAAGGGGGAGGTTCCACAGGTCTCAGTTGTCTTCAGACCACATAAAACGACAGGCATTCTTACATTGTGTAGAAGACCTGTTAAGAATGGGAGTGATTCATCCTGTTCCATTAAGAGAACAAGGGATGGGGTTCTACTCCAATCTGTTCATAGTTCCCAAAAAAGAGGGAACGTTCAGACCAATCTTAGATCTCAAGATCTTAAACAAGTTTCTCAAGGTTCCATCGTTCAAGATGGAAACCATTCGAACTATTCTTCCTTCCATCCAGGAAGGTCAATTCATGACCACAGTGGATTTAAAGGATGCGTATCTACATATTCCTATCCACAAGGAACATCATCGGTTCCTAAGGTTCGCATTCCTGGACAAGCATTACCAGTTCGTGGCGCTTCCTTTCGGATTAGCCACTGCTCCAAGGATTTTCACAAAGGTACTAGGGTCCCTTCTAGCTGTGCTAAGACCAAGGGGCATTGCTGTAGTACCTTACTTGGACGACATTCTGATTCAAGCGTCGTCCCTTCCTCAAGCAAAGGCTCACACGGACATTGTCCTGGCCTTTCTCAGATCTCACGGATGGAAAGTGAACGTGGAAAAGAGTTCTCTATCTCCGTCAACAAGGGTTCCCTTCTTGGGAACAATAATAGACTCCTGAGAAATGAGGATTTTTCTGACAGAGGCCAGAAAAACAAAACTTCTAGACTCTTGTCGGATACTTCATTCCGTTCCTCTTCCTTCCATAGCGCAGTGCATGGAAGTGATCAGTTTGATGGTAGCGGCAATGGACATAGTTCCTTTTGCGCGCATTCATCTAAGACCATTACAACTGTGCATGCTCAGTCAGTGGAATGGGGACTATACAGACTTGTCTCCAAAGATACAAGTAAATCAGAGGACCAGAGACTCACTCCGTTGGTGGCTGTCCCTGGACAACCTGTCACAAGGGATGACATTCCGCAGACCGGAGTGGGTCATCGTCACGACCGACGCCAGTCTGATGGGCTGGGGCGCGGTCTGGGGATCCCTGAAAGCTCAGGGTCTTTGGTCTCGGGAAGAATCTCTTCTACCGATAAATATTCTGGAACTGAGAGCGATATTCAATGCTCTCAAGGCTTGGCCTCAGCTAGCGAGGGCCAAGTTCATACGGTTTCAATCAGACAACATGACAACTGTTGCGTACATCAACCATCAGGGGGGAACAAGGAGTTCCCTAGCGATGGAAGAAGTGACCAAAATCATTCTATGGGCGGAGTCTCACTCCTGCCACCTGTCTGCTATCCACATCCCAGGAGTGGAAAATTGGGAAGCGGATTTTCTGAGTCGTCAGACATTGCATCCGGGGGAGTGGGAACTCCATCCGGAAATCTTTGCCCAAGTCACTCAGCTGTGGGGCATTCCAGACATGGATCTGATGGCCTCTCGTCAGAACTTCAAAGTTCTTTCAGTTCTTCAGGGGGTTCCGTTTGAACCCCTACATTCCGTTGATATTAAGTTATTATCTTGGAAAGTTTTGTTTTTAGTTGCGATTTCTTCTGCTAGAAGAGTTTCAGAATTATCTGCTCTGCAGTGTTCTCCTCCTTATCTGGTGTTCCATGCAGATAAGGTGGTTTTACGTACTAAACCTGGTTTTCTTCCAAAAGTTGTTTCTAACAAAAACATTAACCAGGAGATTATCGTACCTTCTCTGTGTCCGAAACCAGTGTCAAAGAAGGAACGTTTGTTGCACAATCTGGATGTTGTTCGCGCTCTAAAATTCTATTTAGATGCTACAAAGGATTTTAGACAAACATCTTCCTTGTTTGTTGTTTATTCCGGTAAAAGGAGAGGTCAAAAAGCAACTTCTACCTCTCTCTCTTTTTGGATTAAAAGCATCATCAGATTGGCTTACGAGACTGCCGGACGGCAGCCTCCCGAAAGAATCACGGCTCATTCCACTAGGGCTGTGGCTTCCACATGGGCCTTCAAGAACGAGGCTTCTGTTGATCAGATATGTAGGGCAGCGACTTGGTCTTCACTGCACACTTTTACCAAATTTTACAAGTTTGATACTTTTGCTTCTTCTGAGGCTATTTTTGGGAGAAAGGTTTTGCAAGCCGTGGTGCCTTCCATTTAGGTGACCTGATTTGCTCCCTCCCTTCATCCGTGTCCTAAAGCTTTGGTATTGGTTCCCACAAGTAAGGATGACGCCGTGGACCGTACACACCTATGTTGGAGAAAACAGAATTTATGTTTACCTGATAAATTACTTTCTCCAACGGTGTGTCCGGTCCACGGCCCGCCCTGGTTTTTTTAATCAGGTCTGATAATTTATTTTCTTTAACTACAGTCACCACGGTACCATATGGTTTCTCCTATGCAAATATTCCTCCTTAACGTCGGTCGAATGACTGGGGTAGGCGGAGCCTAGGAGGGATCATGTGACCAGCTTTGCTGGGCTCTTTGCCATTTCCTGTTGGGGAAGAGAATATCCCACAAGTAAGGATGACGCCGTGGACCGGACACACCGTTGGAGAAAGTAATTTATCAGGTAAACATAAATTCTGTTTTTCAACTTGGAATTTTCACATCGGTCATCATGCACCCATGTCCTATTTGGGACATTTCTGAAGCTGGCCAATGGAATTTACCCCCATCAAACCATATATTTTTGAAAAGTAGACACCCTAGGGTATTTCAAATGCTGGTATTTTAACACTTTCCATGCACTAATTCAACCACTAGTCTTTGTCAAACTTTTGGGTAGTCATTTTTTTGTGTTATTTTTCACACACATTGTACTTTAGGCATGAATTTTCAGTTCCTGTTATGTGTTACTGCCAAAAACCACCTCAATATGTGTTCAACAACATCTCCTGAGTACAGTGATACCACCTATGTATAGGTGTGTCGGGTTCTCTGGGGGCTAAATGGCCTTATTTTTAGGTAGCGCATTCCAGTTTTTCAACTTGGAATTTTCACATCGGTCATCATGCATCCATGTCCTATTTGGGACATTTCTGAAGCTGGCCAATGGAATTTACCCCCATCAAACCATATATTTTTGAAAAGTAGACACCCTAGGGTTTTTCAAATGCTGATATTTTAACACTTTCCATGCACTAATTCAACCACCAGTCTTTGTCAAACTTTTGGGTAGTCATTTTTTTGTGTTATTTTTCACACACATTGTACTTTAGGCATGAATTTTCAGTTCCTGTTATGTGTTACTGCCAAAAAACACCTCAATATGTGTTCAACAACCTCTCCTGAGTACAGTGATACCACCCATGTATAGGTGTGTTGGGTTCTCTGGGGGCTAAAAGGCCTTATTTTTAGGAAGCCCATTCCATTTTTTCCACTTTGAATTTTCACATCCCATGCACCCATGTCCTATTTAAGACATTTCTGAAGCCGGCCAATGTAATTTACCTCAATCAAACCATATATTTTTGAAAAGTAGACTTCCTAGGGTATTTCAAATGCAGTTATTTTAACACTTTCCATGCACTAATTTAACCACTAGTCTTTGTCAAACTATTGGGCATTCATATTTTTGTGTTATTGTTCACATACATTGTACTTTAGACATGGATTCACAGCTCCTGTTATGTGTTACTACCAAAGAAGACACCAATATGTGGTCACCAACATCTCCTGAGTTCAGTGATACCACCTATGCATAGGTTTGGTGGCTTGTTTGGGGGGGTGCAATGCCAAATGTCTGACATGCGTTTGTGATTTTTTTTCACATTTAACATATTTTCTTTGCCTATCGTCTTTTTGGGGGGTCTTTTAACATACCCCAATTTATTTGTTTTCCATGAATGTGCATATATTTGAAAAGTTGACACCCCAAGGTATTGTATATGGTGTGCTTTGATGCCTTTGAAGCAACCGTTTTAGCCCAAAAAATTGGAGAAAGTGTATGGTGGTTATTTTTCAATTTTCATTTTTACAGACACATTTCTTTTTGACTATGATTTAGGAGAGACTGTTGTAAGTTATTGCAAAATAATACTTCAGGTTGTTTTCTGCAAGGCACCCTGAGTACACCTATGCCCCCCATGCATAGGTTTGCCAGGATTTTGGGAAGGTTATGTTACAATTTTATGACTTGTGATTTTAGTTACTAACAATGAGAGTATTTCTTCTGATAGGCCTATCTTTAGTTTGTGGCCTATTGCATACCCCACTTTTATTTATTGCCATGAAAGTGTATATTTTTTAAATGTTGACACCCCAATGTATTGTATATGGTGTGCTTTGATGCCTTTGAAGCAACCGTTTTAGCCCAAAAAATTGGAGAAAGTGTATGGTGGTAATTTTTCAATTTTCATTTTTACAGACACATTTCTTTTTGACTATGATTTAGGAGAGACTGTTGTAAGTTATTACAAAAACATACTTCAGGTTGTTTTTTGCAAGGCACCCTGAGAACACCTATGTCCCCCATGCATAGGTTTGACAGGGGTTTTGGTTAAAAAAAAAAAAATAACAGGCCCAATTTTAGAAAAAAATAGAGTAGTGAAATGTAAAAATCTGGCACAGTAAAAGTAAAAAAAACAAAAACCCATCTAACAGTAAACATAACCATAAAATATATATATATATAACATCAAATGTATTTATTTTTTTAAAAATTGACCATTGTATGGTACCACTTGAAGCAGTCCCCAATGCAGAGTGCAGGCTGTCCAGGGCAATCAGGACAGTGATATATGGTGTCCCTTCTCTTCCCCCTCTTGGTACAGACTCTGCATTTTTTTTTGTGGTTTCTGCTTTGCTGCAGTAGGGGGGATTTTAAAAATAAAATGAGTTGCCCCAACTCTGCTCTCTCCCATCACCGCCCGGGGAGCAGGTGCATCATGGTACAAAATCCCAGTAATAATCTGGAGCTGAAACTGTAAAAAAGTTTTTTTAACTCTGGGGTTTGCTTTTTTGAACAACAAAAAAGCGTTGTGGGTTGCAATCTGCATTAGATAAATTGCAACCTTTTTGTACCAGGCCCTTGTCTTCCGCATAATTAGGTAGGGCTGCAGCAGCTGATCAGCCAGATCAGACTTGATGCACACTGGCTTCCTTATGATCTCAGCTCTGCCACGTACAGAAACCGCCACCGTCCTCTCTGTGTGGATGGTGGTAAGAAGGTATACATCCTTCTTGTCTCTGTACTTAAGTGCCAACAGCTCCTCTTGGCGCAGAGCTGAGGTCTCCCCCCTTCGTAGCCGGGTGCGTACAAGTTGTCCTGGGAAACCTGCGCGGTTCTTTTTAATTGTACCGCAAGCTACTGTATCAAAGCAATACAGTAGCTTGAACAAAAGGACACTTGTATAAAAATTGTCTAAGTACAAGTGATACCCTTTGTTCATTAGGGGTAATATCAGGTCCCAGACAATCTTGCCAGTGGTTCCCATATTTTCTGGGCAACCTGGAGGGTCAAGGTGGCTATCCTTTTCCTCATACACCCGGAAGGCCTGAGTATACCCAGTCTCGCTGTCACAGAGCTTATACACCTTTACCCCATATCTGGAGCGTTTGGAAGGAATATACTGCTTGAATCCCAGCCTTCCCTTATACTTCATTAGGGATTCATCAACACATATATTCCTTCCAGGTGTATAAGCCTCTGCAAACCTGGCAGAAAAGTGGGTTATCAGGGGGCGGATTTTATACAGCCTGTCAAATTGGGGATGCTCCCTAGGGGGGCACAGGCTGTAGTCGCTGAAGTGCATGAAATGCAGAATCATTTCATACCTCTTCCTCGACATAGTCTGGGAGAAAATGGGGGTAGAGCAGATGGGGCTACTACTCCAGTTACAAATATAGTCTGTATCTAAGAGGATAGAGACTAGAAGAATGCACTTGAGTAGCACTTGAGTTCCTATAAATGATATGAGGTTTGTATGAGACTTAAACACTCACTAGGAGTCAATGGGTCAAAAGGAAAATTAAAACATAACTTTTATTAACTGAACATCAAATAAAAAATATATGAAGTGTACGTGTGTGCGTTTTAAAAACACATAGCAGCTTTGTAAATATAAGTGGCTCTAAATATCAAGGAAATCAGTTGTCTAGGACTAGAGATATAGGTGGATTGTATAAATGCTGATTAATGTAAATCTATCTAACTGATAGTTTTCTTATCCACTATAGTGATATCCAATACTATGGAGTTGTTACTCTATCTGATAGGATAATCCTGTGTTGAAAATGGATACAGGATTTGTATCAGTAAAGGATACTGGTAACTTAAAGTATTAAAATATGTTTGCACCTTCCATTGTCATAGTGGATGAATTTCTAAATTGAGCTCGATATTCTTAAATTATTACTTCTATTATACTAGGTTATATTTTTTTGATATGTGTATAAAGCAACAGCATATATTTATTCAATACTCCATTTTTCCATTCATAAATATATTGCACTAGCTCAAATAGCTAGAATTTATATATATCAATATATACTGTTTAATTAACCTGTTGTTATAACAAGAGTTTTTTAATGTATAAGGCTCAAGTTTATATCTGGCATGTACAGGTGCTTGGTGTACTTTAACACAATTGTTCTTGAGAGTTTCAAGTTTTGTGTTTACATTAATGGTGGTGTTAATATTCCACCAGTTTTAATACTTGTGTAATTTGTACTTAGTGGCAAAAGTTATTTGGCTTATTCTACCACTTAAACTGTCTAGTCATCTGGCAGGCTTTCAGTGTCTTGCTATTTGAAATCTGCAGCATTCACTGAACAAAAGCTGCGTTTTGAATGATTGTGTAGATAACTTGTGGGTATTATTTTCTAGGTATCCAATATTTTTGTGTATCTATAATTAGGTACTAGTTGCTAAAATGCAAATTTAAATAACAAGTATAAACGTTTAACCATAATGCTTAACAGTATCAAGGAACTATTTTATCTTTAGTTTCTTCTAAATCAACTGATATAAGCAATTATTAGTTGTGGTTTAGAGACGTTTATAGTATATATTCTTTTACTATCACAACGAAGTTTGCTGCTACCAGTACCAACATGCAGCTTATATGCCTTTGAATATCAATAGAAAATTGTTGTTAAATATATATTGAACCTGCCACACTAACTGACTAGCAGTTCTCACTTTGAATATTGTAGCATAATTTACCAACAACACTTCTTACTATCTTATCGCTATAGCCTTAAGGTGTCATATGTGTATAAGGTGGATTGTTTGGATTCATATAAGGAAGGAAGGAGTAGTGTCGGCGTTTGGCGGTTATGGCTTTTGTAATAATAGCTTGTGAGATTGCCTTTAACGTCTGCCACAAGTACTTTAGAAAAAATGCCTGAAGTCTGGTATTAACCTAGTCCGTATTTGCCACTTTATCTATATAGTAATTAAAGCTAGCTATGCCATTAAAAAGAACGACAGGGTATTTAACTGATACCCATCCCTAACATGTTTCGCCGATAGCGTTTCGGCTTTTTCAAAGGTGACGCGCGCCGGCGTCTCAGGGTATTTAAATGCGTTACCGAAAACCCATTGGCTGCCTTTGAACCAATCATGGCCCTCTGAACGTCTGGAGGGGCGTAATTAGAATATGATTGACATTAGTCGTGTTGACAGCAGTGTTGTATATTTACTGATGTAGGTTAGTTTAATACAAGGCAGAAGGTTGAAGGCATTACAATATCATGATGTATACTTTGCATAAACTGAGTTTATTACTGTGTATGCATGTCATAGATAGATTTAAATCATGATCGTATGTGCCTATCCGATATTGCAAGAGAAGTGTGTTGCTTTTCTCTCTGTGTGGAGAGTGTATTGATAGACATATATTTGGTGTTTTCTTTCAAGAGTTATGTATCCTTAATAATATGTGTAAAGGTTGTAAATACATGTTCTCCTTTAGATGATCACTATTGCATTTTTCGGACTTACTGTATACTGAAAGTTTTACTATGTACCTTTTGTTAAAGGTACATACATGTTACCTATTGTCATAGTGACCCTTGTATAATAGGGGCATGGCTTGAACGTGTAAATAATGTTTTACTATACTTGAGGGGAAATTACAATATCGATGCTGCATGTATATTATTGTAACTCAGGTCCTCCAATTATAATTCTCTCATCTTGATTAAAAGGAGGGAAAGGTGTTGTTGACCCTTGAAGTTAGGTCGATGGCAGTAGTGGTGGTGGTGAGGGGGGGGGGGTTTGTTAGGGAAATGTGAGGTTTATCAATTGAATGGGGAAGATAAAATAAAATGAATCGTGTGATTTCTGCATAAGGAATAAAAATAATCCTTTGGTAAGTGAATGAGGTGCACCCACCCTGTGGGAGTATTCAAATATGTGTGGAGTTGTGTGATAATTAATATGAATTGAGATTGGGGGATAAATTTATAGTCACGTGCTACCTGTGTAAGGGATCAACATCAGATTGTGCTTTACATATGAGGTTAACGTCAGGTTGTGCTCTACATATAGGGTTGAATAAAAACTTGTTGGAAGTGCATTGCACCAAGTGATGTCACTGTTATATTTCAGATTGAGGATATTAGTAACACTTTTGTTACGGGAATCAAGAGTGAGGGTGAAAATACAATAGAAATAAAAATTATATATAAAACAATATATATAAAAAAAATTTGGGGGTAATAGTGAATATGAAATTACAAGTGATGTGATAAAAATTACATGTGAATGTGATTGCAAACTTGTAGTTAAGAAAAAAAAAAAAAATGACAACATCCCTCAGGGATTGGTTGAGATATCTCGTGTATCGTGTCGATTTGAGAATGCTAACTTAAATGGAGGTGGAGAAACTTGTTTTGCATGTCATTGGCATTAATTTTCCTTATATAAACATTGAATAGTTGTTCTGTTCATTCATGCCTTTCGGGTATACACTATCCATTAAATATATCCATTTTGCTTCTGCCTTGAGTAGCGCTGTTTCTAAGTCGCCCCCTCTTAATCCTAAGGATATCCTCTGGATTCCAAAGCATTTTAATTCAGAAGTTTTTGACTGGTGGTGTTTGAAAAAATGTGAAGCTACGGATGTTATTTTTTTGTCTTTAGATAAATCTTTCGGGGCATTACGTATGTTTCGTAAATGTTCCATCAATCGAGTATGCACTGTTCTGGTAGTCATACCAATGTACACTCTGGGACATTTACATTGAAGTACATAAATTACTCCACTAGAATTGCAGTTGATGTAGCTTTTGATTTGGTGTTGTTTTCCAAATCTATCGGTGATGGATTTCTTTTTAATCATGTTGCCACATGATGAGCAATTTCCACATATAAATGAACCTCTTTCTGGTGGTCTGGTTTGATTGTTTTTTTGTACGAAATGACTGGGGCTCAGCATTTCCTTTAGGTTTCTATTTCTGCAATAGCTGAGTTGAACCCTTTCTCCTATTAGATCCTTTAAATAGGGGTCCGCTTGTAGTATGTGCCAGTTGTTGTTAATTATGTTCACAATTTGCTGTGTTTGTTGGTTATACGTTAATACCAGTCTGGTTTTGTTATCACCTTTTTTATTTTTTGTTTTTAATAATTCGGATCTATTTGTTTTTAATGCTCTTATTTTGGCTTTGCGAATAGATCTCTTGCTGTAGCCCCTTAAAAGTAAACGTTTTTCCAATTCTGCAGCTCTCTTTTTGAAAGTGAGTTCTTGTGAGCAGTTTCTCCTTAGTCTCAAAAATTCTCAAACTGGTAACGATTTTGTAGTGTTGGGTGCATGGGCACTGGTGGCAAATAAGACGTTGTTGGTAGCTGTTTCTTTTCGATACAAGTCTGTACTTAGGGAGCCATCTTCTTCTTTACAGATCATTAAATCCAAAAAGGAGATATTTGTCTGACTTTTGTGATGGGTTAATCTAATGTTCAGATTGTTCTGATTCAGTCTTGATAGAAAGATTTCAAGGTCTTCTTCGGTGCCTTCCCATAAGAATAGAATGTCGTCTATGTATCGAATCCATACAGAGATCTTGTCTGTATAGTCGTCATTTATATCACTAAATACCACCGTTTGCTCCCACCACCCCAAAAAATAAATTTGCGTAGGTAGGGGCACAGGCCGTGCCCATGGCAGTACCTTGCGTTTGGAGGTAGAACTTGTTGTTAAAGAGAAAATAGTTTTTAGTTAGCACAAATTTGAGTAGATTAAGTGTGAATTGGTTGTGGTCTGGGCTTTCATCGGTAGACATATTGAGAAAGTATCGGATGGCATTCAATCCAAGTTGGTGGTCAATGCTAGTATACAGTGATTCCACATCACAGGAGACTAACCAGGTGTTTTTCGAGATGTTAATGTCCTGTATTATTTGTAGCACTTCCATGGTGTCTTTAACATATGATGATAGTTGTGTTAGAAATGGTCTTAATCTTAAATCTACATATTGACTCGCTTTTTTCCGTTAAGTTCTCATTGCCAGAGACGATGGGTCTGCCAGGTGGTTTTTGGCTATTTTTGTGAACTTTTGGAATTAAGTAAAAAGTTGCGACTTTGGGATGTATTATAGTCAGATACTTCTTTTCCTTAGTATTAATTAAGCCGTTCTTGAAGGCTGAGTCAATTAATTTATTGTATTGCGCATGGAAGTCTCCTGTTGGGTTGCTCCATAGTTCTTTATAGCAGATTTTGTTCTTTAATTGAAGTTTGGCCTCATCCAGGTACATTTCTATGGGCCATATTACAATATTACCGCCTTTGTCGGCATTGCGAATTATGACATCATTCCAGGATTCCATTTCAGTCAGAGTATCCCTTTCCTTTTTCGATAGATTTTGTTGTTTGGAGGTAATATCTAATTTGTTGATACTTTGACATACAATTTGATTGAAGACTTCAATATTGGGACATGTGTTGTTAGGGGGAACGTATTTCGATTTGGTTTTTAACGTTTTTCGCCAATTAGGTCTTTCATGTTCTTCTTGTTCTGAATTGAGATCATTTAATATTTGTAAAGATTCCAATTCGTCTCCAGTCCAGTCAACAGATGGAATGTCTGGTTCTTTGTTAGTGAAATGTCTTTTTAGAAGAAGTTTGCGTAAAAACAATTGTACGTCTTTAATTACCTCGAATTTGTCCAAATTGTTATGTGGACAAAAAGATAGGCCCTTTGATAAAACGTTAATGTGAAGAGGGGTTAGAACCCTATTAGATAGATTTATAATTCTTAATTTCTCATCCGTATTAGAGAGAAAGGGCTCGGATTCCTTTTGGGTGGTTTGTTGGTTTGTTGTTTGTCTTTCTGGTTCTTTTTGTTTCTGGTTTGTCTTTTGTTTTTTCCACCCACCTCTTCTGGTGGTTCGGAATCGGTACTTGAGTCCTCTTCTAAAAAAGATTTTCTTTTTCTGTTTTCCACTATACTTGTGTTGCTGGAAGTGGATGCTTGAGGGGTTATTTCCTGGTCAGTGTCTTCGAAAATAGCAAAAGCACTACACTGGTAGAGTAGGAACGCTCAATTTTGCAATTAAATGTATACAGAGAATGTGTTTGAATTGTTAGTGATCCTAATGTATTTGATTTTCAATACCAATTTATTGAATCTCTGTAATTTTATTCAGTATATACATATGTGCCTAATGAGCTTGAGTGCTTGTGCATGGAACGTTACTAGTTACAAATATAGTCTGTATCTAAGAGGATAGAGACTAGAAGAATGCACTTGAGTAGCACTTGAGTTCCTATAAATGATATGAGGTTTGTATGAGACTTAAACACTCACTAGGAGTCAATGGGTCAAAAGGAAAATTAAAAACAGAATTTATGTTTACCTGATAAATTACTTTCTCCAACGGTGTGTCCGGTCCACGGCGTCATCCTTACTTGTGGGATATTCTCTTCCCCAACAGGAAATGGCAAAGAGCCCAGCAAAGCTGGTCACATGATCCCTCCTAGGCTCCGCCTACCCCAGTCATTCGACCGACGTAAAGGAGGAATATTTGCATAGGAGAAACCATATGATACCGTGGTGACTGTAGTTAAAGAAAATAAATTATCAGACCTGATTAAAAAACCAGGGCGGGCCGTGGACCGGACACACCGTTGGAGAAAGTAATTTATCAGGTAAACATAAATTCTGTTTTCTCCAACATAGGTGTGTCCGGTCCACGGCGTCATCCTTACTTGTGGGAACCAATACCAAAGCTTTAGGACACGGATGAAGGGAGGGAGCAAATCAGGTCACCTAAATGGAAGGCACCACGGTTTGCAAAACCTTTCTCCCAAAAATAGCCTCAGAAGAAGCAAAAGTATCAAACTTGTAAAATTTGGTAAAAGTGTGCAGTGAAGACCAAGTCGCTGCCCTACATATCTGATCAACAGAAGCCTCGTTCTTGAAGGCCCATGTGGAAGCCACAGCCCTAGTGGAATGAGCTGTGAATCTTTCAGGAGGCTGCCGTCCGGCAGTCTCATAAGCCAATCTGATGATGCTTTTAATCCAAAAAGAGAGAGAGGTAGAAGTTGCTTTTTGACCTCTCCTTTTACCAGAATAAACAACAAACAAGGAAGATGTTTGTCTAAAATCCTTTGTAGCATCTAAATAGAATTTTAGAGCGCGAACAACATCCAAATTGTGCAACAAACGTTCCTTCTTTGAAACTGGATTCGGACACAAAGAAGGCACGACTATCTCCTGGTTAATGTTTTTGTTAGAAACAACTTTCGGAAGAAAACCAGGTTTAGTACGTAAAACCACCTTATCTGCATGGAAAACCAGATAAGGAGGAGAACACTGCAGAGCAGATAATTCTGAAACTCTTCTAGCAGAAGAAATTGCAACCAAAAACAAAACTTTCCAAGATAATAACTTAATATCAACGGAATGCAAGGGTTCAAACGGAACCCCCTGAAGAACTGAAAGAACTAAGTTGAGACTCCAAGGAGGAGTCAAAGGTTTGTAAACAGGCTTGATTCTAACCAGAGCCTGAACAAAGGCTTGAACATCTGGCACAGCTGCCAGCTTTTTGTGAAGTAACACAGACAAGGCAGAAATCTGTCCCTTCAAGGAACTTGCCGATAATCCTTTCTCCAATCCTTCTTGAAGAAAGGATAGAATCTTAGGAATCTTTACCTTGTTCCAAGGGAATCCTTTAGATTCACACCAACAGATATATTTTTTCCATATTTTGTGGTAAATTTTTCTAGTTACAGGCTTTCTGGCCTGAACAAGAGTATCAATAACAGAATCTGAGAACCCTCGTTTTGATAAGATCAAGCGTTCAATCTCCAAGCAGTCAGCTGGAGTGAGACCAGATTCAGATGTTCGAACGGACCTTGAACAAGAAGGTCTCGTCTCAAAGGTAGCTTCCATGGTGGAGCCGATGACATATTCACCAGATCTGCATACCAAGTCCTGCGTGGCCACGCAGGAGCTATCAAGATCACCGACGCCCTCTCCTGATTGATCCTGGCTACCAGCCTGGGGATGAGAGGAAACGGCGGGAATACATAAGCTAGTTTGAAGGTCCAAGGTGCTACTAGTGCATCTACTAGAGTCACCTTGGGATCCCTGGATCTGGACCCGTAGCAAGGAACCTTGAAGTTCTGACGAGAGGCCATCAGATCCATGTCTGGAATGCCCCACAATTGAGTAATTTGGGCAAAGATTTCCGGATGGAGTTCCCACTCCCCCGGATGTAATGTCTGACGACTCAGAAAATCCGCTTCCCAATTTTCCACCCCTGGAATGTGGATTGCAGACAGGTGGCAGGAGTGAGTCTCCGCCCATTGAATGATTTTGGTTACTTCTTCCATCGCCAGGGAACTCCTTGTTCCCCCCTGATGGTTGATGTACGCAACAGTCGTCATGTTGTCTGATTGAAACCGTATGAACTTGGCTTTCGCTAGCTGAGGCCAAGCCTTGAGAGCATTGAATATCGCTCTCAGTTCCAGAATATTTATCGGTAGAAGAGATTCTTCCCGAGACCAAAGACCCTGAGCTTTCAGGAGTCCCCAGACCGCGCCCCAGCCCATCAGACTGGCGTCGGTCGTGACAATGACCCACTCTGGTCTGCGGAAGGTCATCCCTTGTGACAGGTTGTCCAGGGACAGCCACCAACGGAGTGAGTCTCTGGTCCTCTGATTTACTTGAATCGTCGGAGACAAGTCTGTATAGTCCCCATTCCACTGACTGAGCATGCACAGTTGTAATGGTCTTAGATGAATGCGCGCAAAAGGAACTATGTCCATTGCCGCTACCATCAAACCTATTACTTCCATGCACTGCGCTATGGAAGGAAGAGGAACGGAATGAAGTGTTTGACAAGAGTTTAGAAGTTTTGTTTTTCTGGCCTCTGTCAGAAAAATTCTCATTTCTAAAGAGTCTATTATTGTTCCCAAGAAGGGAACCCTTGTTGACGGAGATAGAGAACTCTTTTCTACGTTCACTTTCCATCCGTGAGATCTGAGAAAGGCCAGGACTATGTCCGTGTGAGCCTTTGCTTGAGGAAGGGACGACGCTTGAATCAGAATGTCGTCCAAGTAAGGTACTACTGCAATGCCCCTTGGTCTTAGTACCGCTAGAAGGGACCCTAGTACCTTTGTGAAAATCCTTGGAGCAGTGGCTAATCCGAAAGGAAGTGCCACGAACTGGTAATGCTTGTCCAGGAATGCGAACCTTAGGAACCGATGATGTTCCTTGTGGATAGGAATATGTAGATACGCATCCTTTAAATCCACCGTGGTCATGAATTGACCTTCCTGGATGGAAGGAAGAATTGTTCGAATAGTTTCCATTTTGAACGATGGAACCTTGAGAAACTTGTTTAGGATCTTGAGATCCAAGATTGGTCTGAACGTTCCCTCTTTTTTGGGAACTACGAACAGATTGGAGTAGAACCCCATCCCTTGTTCTCCTAATGGAACAGGATGAATCACTCCCATTTTTAACAGGTCTTCTACACAATGCAAGAATGCCTGTCTCTTTATGTGGTCTGAAGACAATTGAGACCTGTGGAACCTCCCCCTTGGGGGAGGCCCCTTGAATTCCAGAAGATAACCTTGGGAGACTATTTCTAGTGCCCAAGGATCCAGAACATCTCTTGCCCAAGCCTGAGCGAAGAGAGAGAGTCTGCCCCCCACCAGATCCGGTCCCGGATCGGGGGCCAACATTTCATGCTGTCTTGGTAGCAGTGGCAGGCTTCTTGGCCTGCTTTCCCTTGTTCCAGCCTTGCATTGGTCTCCAGGCTGGCTTGGCTTGAGAAGTATTACCCTCTTGCTTAGAGGACGTAGCACTTGGGGCTGGTCCGTTTCTACGAAAGGGACGAAAATTAGGTTTATTTTTGGCCTTGAAAGACCTATCCTGAGGAAGGGCGTGGCCCTTACCCCCAGTGATATCAGAGATAATCTCTTTCAAGTCAGGGCCAAACGGCGTTTTCCCCTTGAAAGGAATGTTAAGCAATTTGTTCTTGGAAGACGCATCCGCTGACCAAGATTTCAACCAAAGCGCTCTGCGCGCCACAATAGCAAACCCAGAATTTTTCGCCGCTAACCTAGCCAATTGCAAAGTGGCGTCTAGGGTGAAAGAATTAGCCAATTTGAGAGCACGGATTCTGTCCATAATCTCCTCATAAGGAGGAGAATCACTATCGATCGCCTTTTCTAGCTCATCGAACCAGAAACACGCGGCTGTAGTGACAGGGACAATGCATGAAATTGGTTGTAGAAGGTAACCTTGCTGAACAAACATCTTTTTAAGCAAACCTTCTAATTTTTTATCCATAGGATCTTTGAAAGCACAACTATCTTCTATGGGTATAGTGGTGCGTTTGTTTAAAGTAGAAACCGCCCCCTCGACCTTGGGGACTGTCTGCCATAAGTCCTTTCTGGGGTCGACCATGGGAAACAATTTTTTAAATATGGGGGGAGGGACGAAAGGTATACCGGGCCTTTCCCATTCTTTATTTACAATGTCCGCCACCCGCTTGGGTATAGGAAAAGCTTCTGGAGGCCCCGGGACCTCTAGGAACTTGTCCATTTTACATAGTTTCTCTGGGATGATCAAATTCTCACAATCATCCAGAGTGGATAACACCTCCTTAAGCAGAGCGCGGAGATGTTCCAACTTAAATTTAAATGAAATCACATTGGGTTCAGCTTGTTGAGAAATTTTCCCTGAATCTGAAATTTCTCCCTCAGACAAAACCTCCCTGGCCCCCTCAGACTGGTGTAGGGGCATATCAGAACCATTATCATCAGCGTCCTCATGCTCTTCAGTATCCAAAACAGAGCAGTCGCGCTTACGCTGATAAGTGGGCATTTTGGCTAAAATGTTTTTGATAGAATTATCCATTACAGCCGTTAATTGTTGCATAGTAAGGAGTATTGGCGCGCTAGATGTACTAGGGGCCTCCTGAGTGGGCAAGACTGGTGTAGACGAAGGAGGGAATGATGCTGTACCATGCTTACTCCCCTCACTTGAGGAATCATCTTGGGCATCATTTTCAGTGTCACATAAATCACATCTATTTAAATGAGAAGGAACCTTGGCTTCCCCACATTCAGAACACAGTCTATCTGGTAGTTCAGACATGTTAAACAGGCATAAACTTGATAACAAAGTACAAAAAACGTTTTAAAATAAAACCGTTACTGTCACTTTAAATTTTAAACTGAACACACTTTATTACTGCAATTGCGAAAAAATATGAAGGAATTGTTCAAAATTCACCAAAATTTCACCACAGTGTCTTAAAGCCTTAAAAGTATTGCACACCAAATTTGGAAGCTTTAACCCTTAAAATAACGGAACCGGAGCCGTTTTTATCTTTAACCCCTTTACAGTCCCTGGTATCTGCTTTGCTGAGACCCAACCAAGCCCAAAGGGGAATACGATACCAAATGACGCCTTCAGAAAGTCTTTTTTATGTATCAGAGCTCCTCACACATGCGACTGCATGTCATGCTTCTCAAAAACAAGTGCGCGATACCGGCGCGAAAATGAGGCTCTGCCTATGATTAGGGAAAGCCCCTAGAGAATAAGGTGTCTAAAACAGTGCCTGCCGATATTATTTTACAAAAATACCCATATTAAATGATTCCTCAAGGCTAAATATGTTATATATGAATCGATTTAGCCCAGAAAATGTCTACAGTCTTAACAAGCCCTTGTGAAGCCCTTATTTACTCTGTAATAAAAATGGCTTACCGGATCCCATAGGGAAAATGACAGCTTCCAGCATTACATCGTCTTGTTAGAATGTGTCATACCTCAAGCAGCAAAAGTCTGCTCACTGTTCCCCCAACTGAAGTTAATTCCTCTCAACAGTCCTGTGTGGAACAGCCATCGATTTTAGTAACGGTTGCTAAAATCATTTTCCTCTTACAAACAGAAATCTTCATCTCTTTTCTGTTTCAGAGTAAATAGTACATACCAGCACTATTTTAAAATAACAAACTCTTGATTGAATAATAAAAACTACAGTTAAACACTAAAAAACTCTAAGCCATCTCCGTGGAGATGTTGCCTGTACAACGGCAAAGAGAATGACTGGGGTAGGCGGAGCCTAGGAGGGATCATGTGACCAGCTTTGCTGGGCTCTTTGCCATTTCCTGTTGGGGAAGAGAATATCCCACAAGTAAGGATGACGCCGTGGACCGGACACACCTATGTTGGAGAAACATAACTTTTATTAACTGAACATCAAATAAAAAATATATGAAGTGTACGTGTGTGCGTTTTAAAAACACATAGCAGCTTTGTAAATATAAGTGGCTCTAAATATCAAGGAAATCAGTTGTCTAGGACTAGAGATATAGGTGGATTGTATAAATACTGATTAATGTAAATCTATCTAACTGATAGTTTTCTTATCCACTATAGTGATATCCAATACTATGGAGTTGTTACTCTATCTGATAGGATAATCCTGTGTTGAAAATGGATACAGGATTTGTATCAGTAAAGGATACTGGTAACTTAAAGTATTAAAATATGTTTGCACCTTCCATTGTCATAGTGGATGAATTTCTAAATTGAGCTCGATATTCTTAAATTATTACTTCTATTATACTAGGTTATATTTTTTTGATATGTGTATAAAGCAACAGCATATATTTATTCAATACTCCATTTTTCCATTCATAAATATATTGCACTAGCTCAAATAGCTAGAATTTATATATATCAATATATACTGTTTAATTAACCTGTTGTTATAACAAGAGTTTTTTAATGTATAAGGCTCAAGTTTATATCTGGCATGTACAGGTGCTTGGTGTACTTTAACACAATTGTTCTTGAGAGTTTCAAGTTTTGTGTTTACATTAATGGTGGTGTTAATATTCCACCAGTTTTAATACTTGTGTAATTTGTACTTAGTGGCAAAAGTTATTTGGCTTATTCTACCACTTAAACTGTCTAGTCATCTGGCAGGCTTTCAGTGTCTTGCTATTTGAAATCTGCAGCATTCACTGAACAAAAGCTGCGTTTTGAATGATTGTGTAGATAACTTGTGGGTATTATTTTCTAGGTATCCAATATTTTTGTGTATCTATAATTGGGTACTAGTTGCTAAAATGCAAATTTAAATAACAAGTATAAACGTTTAACCATAATGCTTAACAGTATCAAGGAACTATTTTATCTTTAGTTTCTTCTAAATCAACTGATATAAGCAATTATTAGTTGTGGTTTAGAGACGTTTATAGTATATATTCTTTTACTATCACAACGAAGTTTGCTGCTACCAGTACCAACATGCAGCTTATATGCCTTTGAATATCAATAGAAAATTGTTGTTAAATATATATTGAACCTGCCACACTAACTGACTAGCAGTTCTCACTTTGAATATTGTAGCATAATTTACCAACAACACTTCTTACTATCTTATCGCTATAGCCTTAAGGTGTCATATGTGTATAAGGTGGATTGTTTGGATTCATATAAGGAAGGAAGGAGTAGTGTCGGCGTTTGGCGGTTATGGCTTTTGTAATAATAGCTTGTGAGATTGCCTTTAACGTCTGCCACAAGTACTTTAGAAAAAATGCCTGAAGTCTGGTATTAACCTAGTCCGTATTTGCCACTTTATCTATATAGTAATTAAAGCTAGCTATGCCATTAAAAAGAACGACAGGGTATTTAACTGATACCCATCCCTAACATGTTTCGCCGATAGCGTTTCGGCTTTTTCAAAGGTACCACTCCAAACAACTTAGATACTCTATTAAGAGAATTACACAAAAACCTCTTTAAACAAGATAAACTCTTGTGGGACAAACAATTCTGTGAGCAGTATATTCAGAGGAACTTAATACCTAGGGGCCTGAGAATACAACTCTTCCCAGCATTCGAATTTAAACAGAAAAATCTAAGTATAGAATGGGAAGAAGCATTAAGTGAATGCTCGGCCAAATTAATGAAAATTCTCATTAAACATGACTCCTCTGAATATGATAGATTGGAAGAGATAATCCAAAGCCAAAATGAACAACTAAAACAATTTGAGCAAATGCAAGAATTTGAAACTGCATACAAAAAATACCAAAAAGAATTGGATAAATATGAAAATGAAATCAAGATGACTAAAAAGGGTAAATTACAAAGAGACATACAAGATTTCAATAATAATAAAGTCTATAAATGGCGAAACAAAATCAATCCAACCAACTCTAGATCTCAGAGAAGAGTAAACATTGTGGAAACTGACATATCTGATACAGACAACGAAGACACTGACCAGGAAATAACCCCTCAAGCATCCACTTCCAGCAACACAAGTATAGTGGAAAACAGAAAAAGAAAATCTTTTTTAGAAGAGGACTCAAGTACCGATTCCGAACCACCAGAAGAGGTGGGTGGAAAAAACAAAAGACAAACCAGAAACAAAAAGAACCAGAAAGACAAACAACAAACCAACAAACCACCCAAAAGGAATCCGAGCCCTTTCTCTCTAATACGGATGAGAAATTAAGAATTATAAATCTATCTAATAGGGTTCTAACCCCTCTTCACATTAACGTTTTATCAAAGGGCCTATCTTTTTGTCCACATAACAATTTGGACAAATTCGAGGTAATTAAAGACGTACAATTGTTTTTACGCAAACTTCTTCTAAAAAGACATTTCACTAACAAAGAACCAGACATTCCATCTGTTGACTGGACTGGAGACGAATTGGAATCTTTACAAATATTAAATGATCTCAATTCAGAACAAGAAGAACATGAAAGACCTAATTGGCGAAAAACGTTAAAAACCAAATCGAAATACGTTCCCCCTAACAACACATGTCCCAATATTGAAGTCTTCAATCAAATTGTATGTCAAAGTATCAACAAATTAGATATTACCTCCAAACAACAAAATCTATCGAAAAAGGAAAGGGATACTCTGACTGAAATGGAATCCTGGAATGATGTCATAATTCGCAATGCCGACAAAGGCGGTAATATTGTAATATGGCCCATAGAAATGTACCTGGATGAGGCCAAACTTCAATTAAAGAACAAAATCTGCTATAAAGAACTATGGAGCAACCCAACAGGAGACTTCCATGCGCAATACAATAAATTAATTGACTCAGCCTTCAAGAACGGCTTAATTAATACTAAGGAAAAGAAGTATCTGACTATAATACATCCCAAAGTCGCAACTTTTTACTTAATTCCAAAAGTTCACAAAAATAGCCAAAAACCACCTGGCAGACCCATCGTCTCTGGCAATGAGAACTTAACGGAAAAAGCGAGTCAATATGTAGATTTAAGATTAAGACCATTTCTAACACAACTATCATCATATGTTAAAGACACCATGGAAGTGCTACAAATAATACAGGACATTAACATCTCGAAAAACACCTGGTTAGTCTCCTGTGATGTGGAATCACTGTATACTAGCATTGACCACCAACTTGGATTGAATGCCATCCGATACTTTCTCAATATGTCTACCGATGAAAGCCCAGACCACAACCAATTCACACTTAATCTACTCAAATTTGTGCTAACTAAAAACTATTTTCTCTTTAACAACAAGTTCTACCTCCAAACGCAAGGTACTGCCATGGGCACGGCCTGTGCCCCTACCTACGCAAATTTATTTTTTGGGGTGGTGGGAGCAAACGGTGGTATTTAGTGATATAAATGACGACTATACAGACAAGATCTCTGTATGGATTCGATACATAGACGACATTCTATTCTTATGGGAAGGCACCGAAGAAGACCTTGAAATCTTTCTATCAAGACTGAATCAGAACAATCTGAACATTAGATTAACCCATCACAAAAGTCAGACAAATATCTCCTTTTTGGATTTAATGATCTGTAAAGAAGAAGATGGCTCCCTAAGTACAGACTTGTATCGAAAAGAAACAGCTACCAACAACGTCTTATTTGCCACCAGTGCCCATGCACCCAACACTACAAAATCGTTACCAGTTGGAGAATTTTTGAGACTAAGGAGAAACTGCTCACAAGAACTCACTTTCAAAAAGAGAGCTGCAGAATTGGAAAAACGTTTACTTTTAAGGGGCTACAGCAAGAGATCTATTCGCAAAGCCAAAATAAGAGCATTAAAAACAAATAGATCCGAATTATTAAAAACAAAAAATAAAAAAGGTGATAACAAAACCAGACTGGTATTAACGTATAACCAACAAACACAGCAAATTGTGAACATAATTAACAACAACTGGCACATACTACAAGCGGACCCCTATTTAAAGGATCTAATAGGAGAAAGGGTTCAACTCAGCTATTGCAGAAATAGAAACCTAAAGGAAATGCTGAGCCCCAGTCATTTCGTACAAAAAAACAATCAAACCAGACCACCAGAAAGAGGTTCATTTATATGTGGAAATTGCTCATCATGTGGCAACATGATTAAAAAGAAATCCATCACCGATAGATTTGGAAAACAACACCAAATCAAAAGCTACATCAACTGCAATTCTAGTGGAGTAATTTATGTACTTCAATGTAAATGTCCCAGAGTGTACATTGGTATGACTACCAGAACAGTGCATACTCGATTGATGGAACATTTACGAAACATACGTAATGCCCCGAAAGATTTATCTAAAGACAAAAAAATAACATCCGTAGCTTCACATTTTTTCAAACACCACCAGTCAAAAACTTCTGAATTAAAATGCTTTGGAATCCAGAGGATATCCTTAGGATTAAGAGGGGGCGACTTAGAAACAGCGCTACTCAAGGCAGAAGCAAAATGGATATATTTAATGGATAGTGTATACCCGAAAGGCATGAATGAACAGAACAACTATTCAATGTTTATATAAGGAAAATTAATGCCAATGACATGCAAAACAAGTTTCTCCACCTCCATTTAAGTTAGCATTCTCAAATCGACACGATACACGAGATATCTCAACCAATCCCTGAGGGATGTTGTCATTTTTTTTTTTTTTCTTAACTACAAGTTTGCAATCACATTCACATGTAATTTTTATCACATCACTTGTAATTTCATATTCACTATTACCCCCAAATTTTTTTTATATATATTGTTTTATATATAATTTTTATTTCTATTGTATTTTCACCCTCACTCTTGATTCCCGTAACAAAAGTGTTACTAATATCCTCAATCTGAAATATAACAGTGACATCACTTGGTGCAATGCACTTCCAACAAGTTTTTATTCAACCCTATATGTAGAGCACAACCTGACGTTAACCTCATATGTAAAGCACAATCTGATGTTGATCCCTTACACAGGTAGCACGTGACTATAAATTTATCCCCCAATCTCAATTCATATTAATTATCACACAACTCCACACATATTTGAATACTCCCACAGGGTGGGTGCACCTCATTCACTTACCAAAGGATTATTTTTATTCCTTATGCAGAAATCACACGATTCATTTTATTTTATCTTCCCCATTCAATTGATAAACCTCACATTTCCCTAACAAACCCCCCCCCCCTCACCACCACCACTACTGCCATCGACCTAACTTCAAGGGTCAACAACACCTTTCCCTCCTTTTAATCAAGATGAGAGAATTATAATTGGAGGACCTGAGTTACAATAATATACATGCAGCATCGATATTGTAATTTCCCCTCAAGTATAGTAAAACATTATTTACACGTTCAAGCCATGCCCCTATTATACAAGGGTCACTATGACAATAGGTAACATGTATGTACCTTTAACAAAAGGTACATAGTAAAACTTTCAGTATACAGTAAGTCCGAAAAATGCAATAGTGATCATCTAAAGGAGAACATGTATTTACAACCTTTACACATATTATTAAGGATACATAACTCTTGAAAGAAAACACCAAATATATGTCTATCAATACACTCTCCACACAGAGAGAAAAGCAACACACTTCTCTTGCAATATCGGATAGGCACATACGATCATGATTTAAATCTATCTATGACATGCATACACAGTAATAAACTCAGTTTATGCAAAGTATACATCATGATATTGTAATGCCTTCAACCTTCTGCCTTGTATTAAACTAACCTACATCAGTAAATATACAACACTGCTGTCAACACGACTAATGTCAATCATATTCTAATTACGCCCCTCCAGACGTTCAGAGGGCCATGATTGGTTCAAAGGCAGCCAATGGGTTTTCGGTAACGCATTTAAATACCCTGAGACGCCGGCGCGCGTCACCTTTGAAAAAGCCGAAACGCTATCGGCGAAACATGTTAGGGATGGGTATCAGTTAAATACCCTGTCGTTCTTTTTAATGGCATAGCTAGCTTTAATTACTATATAGATAAAGTGGCAAATACGGACTAGGTTAATACCAGACTTCAGGCATTTTTTCTAAAGTACTTGTGGCAGACGTTAAAGGCAATCTCACAAGCTATTATTACAAAAGCCATAACCGCCAAACGCCGACACTACTCCTTCCTTCCTTATATGAATCCAAACAATCCACCTTATACACATATGACACCTTAAGGCTATAGCGATAAGATAGTAAGAAGTGTTGTTGGTAAATTAAGCTACAATATTCAAAGTGAGAACTGCTAGTCAGTTAGTGTGGCAGGTTCAATATATATTTAACAACAATTTTCTATTGATATTCAAAGGCATATAAGCTGCATGTTGGTACTGGTAGCAGCAAACTTCGTTGTGATAGTAAAAGAATATATACTATAAACGTCTCTAAACCACAACTAATAATTGCTTATATCAGTTGATTTAGAAGAAACTAAAGATAAAATAGTTCCTTGATACTGTTAAGCATTATGGTTAAACGTTTATACTTGTTATTTAAATTTGCATTTTAGCAACTAGTACCTAATTATAGATACACAAAAATATTGGATACCTAGAAAATAATACCCACAAGTTATCTACACAATCATTCAAAACGCAGCTTTTGTTCAGTGAATGCTGCAGATTTCAAATAGCAAGACACTGAAAGCCTGCCAGATGACTAGACAGTTTAAGTGGTAGAATAAGCCAAATAACTTTTGCCACTAAGTACAAATTACACAAGTATTAAAACTGGTGGAATATTAACACCACCATTAATGTAAACACAAAACTTGAAACTCTCAAGAACAATTGTGTTAAAGTACACCAAGCACCTGTACATGCCAGATATAAACTTGAGCCTTATACATTAAAAAACTCTTGTTATAACAACAGGTTAATTAAACAGTATATATTGATATATATAAATTCTAGCTATTTGAGCTAGTGCAATATATTTATGAATGGAAAAATGGAGTATTGAATAAATATATGCTGTTGCTTTATACACATATCAAAAAAATATAACCTAGTATAATAGAAGTAATAATTTAAGAATATCGAGCTCAATTTAGAAATTCATCCACTATGACAATGGAAGGTGCAAACATATTTTAATACTTTAAGTTACCAGTATCCTTTACTGATACAAATCCTGTATCCATTTTCAACACAGGATTATCCTATCAGATAGAGTAACAACTCCATAGTATTGGATATCACTATAGTGGATAAGAAAACTATCAGTTAGATAGATTTACATTAATCAGTATTTATACAATCCACCTATATCTCTAGTCCTAGACAACTGATTTCCTTGATATTTAGAGCCACTTATATTTACAAAGCTGCTATGTGTTTTTAAAACGCACACACGTACACTTCATATATTTTTTATTTGATGTTCAGTTAATAAAAGTTATGTTTTAATTTTCCTTTTGACCCATTGACTCCTAGTGAGTGTTTAAGTCTCATACAAACCTCATATCATTTATAGGAACTCAAGTGCTACTCAAGTGCATTCTTCTAGTCTCTATCCTCTTAGATACAGACTATATTTGTAACTAGTAACGTTCCATGCACAAGCACTCAAGCTCATTAGGCACATATGTATATACTGAATAAAATTACAGAGATTCAATAAATTGGTATTGAAAATCAAATACATTAGGATCACTAACAATTCAAACACATTCTCTGTATACATTTAATTGCAAAATTGAGCGTTCCTACTCTACCAGTGTAGTGCTTTTGCTATTTTCTATTCAAGGGGCTACTACTCCAGTAGGAGCGAATGGAGGGTTTCTTTATGATGCCCATCAATGCCCAGAATTTTTTTAATTCTGGCACATTGATGGGGGCCCATTGCTGCTTTGCCAAATATGTTCCTGGCTTTTCAGCACGGAACTGATGGGCATATAAATTAGTTTGGGCGACAATGTTCCCCAATATATCATCGCCCAGAAACACTTCCAGAAACTGCTGGGGGCTAAAACCTGCCACATCTATATTTTTTCCAGCATTTGCTGTGAAGGGTGGGATATCTGGCTTCTGGAGATGAGGCGTTACCCACTCTTCAGCAGCAATGGCAGCAACACGCCTCCTTCTGGCAGGGGGGCTGGCAGGGGGGGGTAGCAGGGGGGCTAGCAGCCACAGATACATCACTATCAGTTGAGACTGCATCTAGTGATGTATCTGAGCACATGGCAGGGTCAAAATTGGGGTCTGAGTCAGAAATAGAGGCATCTGACTCTGACGCAAGGATGGCATACGCCTCCTCAGCACTATATCTTTTCTGTGACATTTTTGTATCTGTCACAGAAAACAATTACTAAAAAAAATTAAATTAACTAAATTAATTAACTAAATTAACTAGCAAAAAAGTACAGCTATGCAACTGCCAGTGATTTATAGCGATCACTGGCAAGCTAGGGGTTAATGGCTCTGAAAATTAAATTAAATTAACTAAATTAATTAACTAAATTAACTAGCAAAAAAGTACAGCTATGCTACTGCCAGTGATTTATAGCGATCACTGGCAAGCTAGGGGTTAATGGCTCTGAAAATTAAATTAAATTAACTAAATGTTTCTGAAAAGAGCCTTTGGGTTTTTAAAAAATTACAACAACAAAATTAACCCCTAAAAAAATGCACAGACAGCAAAAAAGTACAGCTATGCAACTGCCAGTGATTTATAGCAATCATTGGCAAGCTAGGGGTTAATGGCTCTGAAAATTAAATTAACTAAATGTTTCTGAAAAGAGCCTTTGCGTTTTTAAAAAATTACAACAACAAAATTAACCCCTAAAAAAATGCACAGACAGCAAAATGCAGCAAAAAAAAGTGCACCTATGCTACTGCCAGTGATATATAGTGATCACTGGCAAGCTAGGGGTTAATGGCTCTGAAAATTAAATTAAATTAACTAAATGTTTCTGAAAAGAGCCTTTGGGTTTTTAAAAAATTACAACAAAATTAACCCCTAAAAAAATGCACAGACAGCAAAATGCAGCAAAAAAAAAGTGCACCTATGCTACTGCCAGTGATATATAGTGATCACTGGCAAGCTAGGGGTTAATGGCTCTGAAAAGAGCCTTTGGTTCTATATTTTTTAACAAATAAAATAAATAAATCTTTCTCTGCTAAATACAGGTCTCTCTCTCTCTCCAACAAAATGGCAAGTGAGGAGAGGGAGGGAGATCCACACTGATCATAGTCAATATTTACAAATATTGACATGATCAGACAAATGGGGTATTTTATTATTTATTTATTTTTTAGGGTGGGAGGCTCAGATTGGGTGACCCTAGCTTGCCCCTATGATGATGCAGGCTAGGGACACCCCCAGAGGCCCCATGATGCACTGGGCATCGCCATCTTGGATGCCTAGGGGAGGGGGGCTATTTAGGGCTTTTTTTTATTTTATTCGTTTTTCCTTTTATTTTACAACTAACTAAGTGCCTCGACCCACCGAGGCACTTAGCACACAAGCAGAGCATCGGAAGCGTGTCCGATCGCTTCTGATGCTCTGAAACACTGCCGGGCTCCACGTGGAGCGAAACCGGAAGTGATCACTCGTGGGGGAGTGATCAATCCGGTCCCGGCACTCGGGAACAGTATTGCAGGATGCCTAGACCTCAAGGCAAGCCTGCAATACTGTTAGAGCAGCTGGAAGCGATTTCGATCGCTTCCAGTGCTCTGTTAAACCGACGACGTATGCCATACGTCGTCGGTCGTTAAGTGCTTTTTTTCTGAGGATGTATGGCATACGTCGTCGGTCGTTAAGGGGTTAATGACGGTCTGCAAAGCTGAATACCAACTAGAACTATAGACCGGATAAAGTAGTGATGAGATTGGGGACTGAAGAGACACAACAGCTTAGCGGAAGACAGCCGATACTTAGCTGCGCCATGTGACAATATCCAGCCCAGCAAACTCGGTACTACAAGGCCACTTCTTCACCCGCAGAATAAAAAATTAATGGCATACCTTAATGTGGTAAAGGGGTAAAGAGGCCTGTGGAACGCTGTGCAGTACATACATTAAAATTAACTGCGTTGAGTGGGCTGAGCCGGCCGAGGACGAACGTGGCCACAAGTTGTTAGAGCTCCGGCAATTACTCCAGGTACTTTGGCGTAAAAAGGACTGGGAGCAGTTTAGAGAACCATACTTAAGCCCCTAATTCCTGTTGCATGGGGACTTAAGGTGCAGACTCTATTTGATTTGGCAAGTGAGGATTACGGCAACCCAGGTGGAGGCCTAACCATATTGCGCCATCACTAACCCTCAGACACGGGAATGAAACAATGTCTGTTAGGTGCAATGTCTGTTAGGTGCAATGTCTGTTAGGTGCAATGTCTGTTAGGTGCAATGTCTGTTAGGTGCAATGTGTGCTAGGTGCAATGTGCGCTGGACAATAGCGTGTGCTGGATACAATGTGTGCTGGGTGCTAGGTTCAATGTGTGCTAGGTAAGGTGGATGCTGGGTACAATGTTTGCTAGGTTCAACGTGTGCTGGGTACGGCGTGTGCTGGGTACGGCGGGTGCTGGGTACGGCGGGTGCTGGGTACGGCGGGTGCTGGGTAAGGAGTGAGTTAGGTACAGCGGGTGCTAGGTATCATGTGTGCTAGGTACCACGTGTGCTAGGTACCACGTGTGCTAGGTACCACGTGTGCTAGGTACCACGTGTGCTAGGCACGGTGGGTGCTAGGTATAGTGTGAGCTAGGTACAGTGGGTACTAGGTACCATGTGTGCTAGGTACAATGGGTACTAGGTACCATATGTGCTAGGTACCGCGTGAGCTAGGTAAGGAGGTTGCTGGGTACGGCATGTGCTAGGTATTGAGTGAGCTAGGTTCAGCGTGTGCTAGGTTCAACGTGTGCTAGGTTCAACGTGTGCTAGGTTCAACGTGTGCTAGGTTCAACGTGTGCTAGGTTCAACGTGTGCTAGGTTCGGCGTGTGCTAGGTTCGGCGTGTGCTAGGTTCGGCGTGTGCTAGGTTCGGCGTGTGCTAGGTGCCATGTGTGCTAGGTACCGTGTGTGCTCAGTAAGGCGGGTGCTAGGTACGGCGTGAGTTAGGTACAGTGGGTGCTAAGTCTCATGTGAGCTAGGTACAGTGTGTGCTAGGTTCAATGTGTGCTAGGTACCGCGTGTGCTAGGCAAGGTGGGTGCTAGGTATAGTGTGAGCTAGGTACAGTGGGTACTAGGTACCATGTGTGCTAGGTACAATGGGTACTAGGTACCATATGTGCTAGGTACCGCGTGAGCTAGGTAAGGAGGTTGCTGGGTACGGCATGTGCTAGGTATTGAGTGAGCTAGGTTCAGCGTGTGCTAGGTTCAACGTGTGCTAGGTTCAACGTGTGCTAGGTTCAACGTGTGCTAGGTTCAACGTGTGCTAGGTTCAGCGTGTGCTAGGTTCGGCGTGTGCTAGGTTCAACGTGTGCTAGGTTCGGCGTGTGCTAGGTTCGGCGTGTGCTAGGTTCGGCGTGTGCTAGGTGCCATGTGTGCTAGGTACCGTGTGTGCTCAGTAAGGCGGGTGCTAGGTACGGCGTGTGCTAGGTATAGAGTGAGTTAGGTACAGTGGGTGCTAAGTCTCATGTGAGCTAGGTACAGTGTGTGCTAGGTTCAATGTGTGCTAGGTACCGCGTGTGCTAGGCAAGGTGGGTGCTGGGTACGGCGTGTGCTAGGTACCATGTGTGCTAGGTACCATGTGTGCTAGGTACAATGTGTGCTAGGTTCAATTTGTGCTAGGTACTGCGTGTGCTCGGTAAGGAGGGTGCTAGGTACATTGGGTGCTAGGTATAATGTGAGCTAGATATGTGTGCTGGGTACGGCGTGTGCTGGGTACGGCGTGTGCTGGGTACGGCGGGTGCTGGGTACGGCGGGTGCTGGGTGCGGCGGGTGCTGGGTGCGGCGGGTGCTGGGTGCGGCGGGTGCTGGGTACCCTGTGTGCTAGGTAAGGAGTGAGTTAGGTACAGTGGGTGCTAGGTATCATGTGAGCTAGGTATCATGTGTGCTAGGTACAGCGTGTGCTAGGTACCACGTGTGCTAGGCAAGGTGGGTGCTAGGTATAGTGTGAGCTAGGTACCATGTGTGCTAGGTATAATGGGTACTAGGTACCATGTGTGCTAGGTATAATGTGTGTTAGGTTCAATGTGTGCTAGGTACCGCGTGAGCTAGGTAAGGAGGTTGCTGGGTATGGCGTGTGCTAGGTATTGAGTGAGCTAGGTACAGTGGGTGCTAGGTATCATGTGAGCTAGGTACAATGTGTGCTGGGTACAATGTGTGCTAGGTTCAACGTGTGCTAGGTACCGCGTGTGCTAGGCAAGGTGGGTGCTGGATATGGCGTGTGCTAGGTATAGCGTGAGCTAGGTACAGTGGGTGCTAGGTACCATGGGTGCTAGGTACAATGTGTGCTAGGTTAAATGTGTGCTAGGTACCGCGTGTGCACGGTAAGGAGGGTGCTGGGTAAGGCGTGTGCTAGGTATAGAGTGAGCTAGGTATCGTGTGTGCTAGGTGCAATGTGTGCTAGGTATCGTGTGTGTGCTAGGTGCAGTGTGTGTTGGGTGTAATATGTACCGGGTACAGTGTGTGCTGGGTACAGTGTGTGCTGGGTGTAATATGTGCCGGGTACAGTGTGTGCTGGGTACAGTGTGTGCTGGGTGTAATATGTGCCGGGTACAGTGGGTGCCGGTTACAATGAGTGTTAAGTACAGTGTTTGCTAGGTAAAAGGTGTGGTGGGTACGGTGTGTGCTAGGTGCAATGAGTACTAGGTGTAACGAGTGCTAGGTGTAACGAGTTCTGGGTTTAGTGTGCGCTAGGCACAATCAGTGCTAGGTATAGTGGGTGCTAAGTACAGTGTGCACTAGGTACAATGTGCATCTCTTTTGTCTCTGGAATTTTTCTGTTACGTGCATCCCAAGATGTTGAAAGAACCTGCTCCCCAATCTATATGGACAAATCCATTAATACATATTACTGCAATTTATCCTGACTTAATCTTTGGAGCATTAAATTTAATTTATAAGTACCACCCCCCCCCCCCCCCCCATATTCAGAGCCCACACCAGGGTTCAATCTTGGTGAATTATTTTCACCACAAATCCATGCAATTTACTTATGATGTATCAATTTTGACAGCTATTGCAACCGGACCTGCGTGTCCGATCCTCTTGTTTGTATATGTTTGAACAGGGGTCCTGCGTGTCCCCAAGTGTTACCTTTCATTCTAAAACTGAATAAAAATTCATTCAAAAAAAGTTGGCTGAAATGGGCCAAAGATTTAAAGATAGGGGTTACCCACAAGATATGATTGCTAAAAATATAAATGCAGTAAAATCTATCTCGAGAGATTCTCTCTTAGTCTAAAGTGGATAAAAAAAATCTCAAACCCCTAGAACCATTTTTGTTTCACAATATAATGCTCAAAGTCATGATATTCAGCGTATTATCAGAAAACATTGGAGTATACTTTCTAACTGCAATCCTGATATTAAAGAATTTAAGGATTATCCTAAGCCAGCCTTTAAGAGAGGTAGAAACTTACAAGAGGAATTAGTTAAAGCAGACATAGGCCCCAAAAGTATTTCTAAAACTAGATTTATTTCCTCTTGTAATAAAGGTTGTTTTCCATGTTTAGGATTCTCATGCTGCAGTAATATGTCAAAAGGCTCTGTATTCTATAATCCCTATACGGGCAAGAAATATAGTATTAAGGGTTATTATAACTGCCTTAGTACTTTTATAATTTATATGGTTAAATGCCCATGTGGGATGGTTTATATAGGTGAATCGACCCGTAGCGCTAAAGATCGCATAATTGAACACAAAAGTAATATACATACTAAAAATCTAAAAGCCCCTCTTGCATATCACTTTGTGACTGCTGGCCATTCAATTAGCCAACTAAAATTTCAGATAATTGATCAGATTTTGTTGCCACGTAGGGGAGGAGATAGGGAGCAATTGCTGAAACAGAAGGAATCCTTTTGGATATACGAATTGGGGTCACTTAGTCCCAAAGGAATGAATATGGAATGGGATCTATCTATTTTTCTATAGTTGTATATATTAGTTAGTCATTTCACCTGTTACTTATTCACTCTCTACAGATAAAAATAATGCTTTTGGTAATCAAATAGATTAAAAATGTCTCTGTATACATATCAAATGTCTTGTAAAATGAGATGCATTTATATGAAATGTTATGTTGCTACAATCGATGTATGTATGTTTTTTACATTTGATGTATTGATAGGGTTAAATTCTCTCTATCGCCATCTAGTGGTGTTTAGGTATATAAAGGTGTGAGAATTGTTTGTTTGGCATGGCATGAATAAGGGATAACATCCCGAAACGTTGCCCGTTATCTTTCTTATCTAATAAATATTGGATGTATGCTGTCACCTTCCTAACTATTCTTTGTTATTGTATTGGACCTGTGAGCAGAGGTCCTGTTGGTGACGTGCATTTATCCCTGAGTGCTGACATCTTCGTGTGCTGACTAGAAAGATTTACCACAAGATATGGCGTAAATATCTATATTGGTGTGCTAGGTTCGGCGTGTGCTAGGTGCCATGTGTGCTAGGTGCCATGTGTGCTAGGTACCGTGTGTGCTCAGTAAGGCGGGTGCTAGGTACGGCGTGTGCTAGGTATAGAGTGAGTTAGGTACAGTGGGTGCTAAGTCTCATGTGAGCTAGGTACAGTGTGTGCTAGGTTCAATGTATGCTAGGTACCGCGTGTGCTAGGCAAGGTGGGTGCTGGGTACGGCGTGTGCTAGGTACCATGTGTGCTAGGTACCATGTGTGCTAGGTACCATGTGTGCTAGGTACCATGTGTGCTAGGTACAATGTGTGCTAGGTACAATGTGTGCTAGGTACAATGTGTGCTAGGTACAATGTGTGCTAGGTACAATGTGTGCTAGGTACAATGTGTGCTAGGTACAATGTGTGCTAGGTTCAATTTGTGCTAGGTTCAATTTGTGCTAGGTACTGCGTGTGCTCGGTAAGGAGGGTGCTGGGTACGGAGTGAGCTAGGTACATTGGGTGCTAGGTATAATGTGAGCTAGATATAATGTGTGCTGGGTACGGCGTGTGCTGGGTGCGGCGGGTGCTGGGTGCGGCGGGTGCTGGGTGCGGCGGGTGCTGGGTACCCTGTGTGCTAGGTAAGGAGTGAGTTAGGTACAGTGGGTGCTAGGTATCATGTGAGCTAGGTATCATGTGTGCTAGGTACAGCGTGTGCTAGGCAAGGTGGGTGCTAGGTATAGTGTGAGCTAGGTACCATGTGTGCTAGGTATATTGGGTACTAGGTACCATGTGTGCTAGGTATAATGTGTGTTAGGTTCAATGTGTGCTAGGTACCGCGTGAGCTAGGTAAGGAGGTTGCTGGGTATGGCGTGTGCTAGGTATTGAGTGAGCTAGGTACAGTGGGTGCTAGGTACAATGTGTGCTGGGTATAATGTGTGCTAGGTTCAACGTGTGCTAGGTACCGCGTGTGCTAGGCAAGGTGGGTGCTGGATACGGCGTGTGCTAGGTATAGCGTGAGCTAGGTACAGTGGGTGCTAGGTACCATGGGTGCTAGGTACCATGGGTGCTAGGTACAATGTGTGCTAGGTTAAATGTGTGCTAGGTACCGCGTGTGCACGGTAAGGAGGGTGCTGGGTAAGGCGTGTGCTAGGTATAGAGTGAGCTAGGTATCGTGTGTGCTAGGTGCAATGTGTGCTAGGTATCGTGTGTGTGTGCTAGGTGCAGTGTGTGTTGGGTGTAATATGTACCGGGTACAGTGTGTGCTGGGTACAGTGTGTGCTGGGTGTAATATGTGCCGGGTACAGTGTGTGCTGGGTGTAATATGTGCCGGGTACAGTGGGTGCCGGGTACAATGAGTGTTAAGTACAGTGTTTGCTAGGTAAAAGGTGTGGTGGGTACGGTGTGTGCTAGGTGCAATGAGTACTAGGTGTAACGAGTGCTAGGTGTAACGAGTTCTGGGTTTAGTGTGCGCTAGGCACAATCAGTGCTAGGTATAGTGGGTGCTAAGTACAGTGTGCACTAGGTACAATGTGCATCTCTTTTGTCTCTGGAATTTTTCTGTTACGTGCATCCCAAGATGTTGAAAGAACCTGCTCCCCAATCTATATGGACAAATCCATTAATACATATTACTGCAATTTATCCTGACTTAATCTTTGGAGCATTAAATTTAATTTATAAGTACCACCTCCCCCCCCCCATATTCAGAGCCCACACCAGGGTTCAATCTTGGTGAATTATTTTCACCACAAATCCATGCAATTTACTTATGATGTATCAATTTTGACAGCTATTGCAACCGGACCTGCGTGTCCGATCCTCTTGTTTGTATATGTTTGAACAGGGGTCCTGCGTGTCCCCAAGTGTTACCTTTCATTCTAAAACTGAATAAAAATTCATTCAAAAAAAGTTGGCTGAAATGGGCCAAAGATTTAAAGATAGGGGTTACCCACAAGATATGATTGCTAAAAATATAAATGCAGTAAAATCTATCTCGAGAGATTCTCTCTTAGTCTAAAGTGGATAAAAAAAATCTCAAACCCCTAGAACCATTTTTGTTTCACAATATAATGCTCAAAGTCATGATATTCAGCGTATTATCAGAAAACATTGGAGTATACTTTCTAACTGCAATCCTGATTTCTCCAACATAGGTGTGTCCGGTCCACGGCGTCATCCTTACTTGTGGGATATTCTCTTCCCCAACAGGAAATGGCAAAGAGCCCAGCAAAGCTGGTCACATGATCCCTCCTAGGCTCCGCCTACCCCAGTCATTCTCTTTGCCGTTGTACAGGCAACATCTCCACGGAGATGGCTTAGAGTTTTTTAGTGTTTAACTGTAGTTTTTCATTATTCAATCAAGAGTTTGTTATTTTCAAATAGTGCTGGTACGTACTATTTACTCAGAAACAGAAAAGAGATGAAGAATTCTGTTTGTATGAGGAAAATGATTTTAGCAACCGTAACTAAAATCCATGGCTGTTCCACACAGGACTGTTGAGAGCATTAACTTCAGTTGGGGGAACAGTTTGCAGTCCTTGCTGCTTGAGGTATGACACATTCTAACAAGACGATGTAATGCTGGAAGCTGTCATTTTCCCTATGGGATCCGGTAAGCCATGTTTATTACGATTGTAAATAAGGGCTTCACAAGGGCTTATTTAGACTGTAGACATTTTTTGGGCTAAATCGATTGATATTAACTCTTATTTAGCCTTGAGGAATCATTTATTCTGGGTATTTTGATATAATAATATCGGCAGGCACTGTTTTAGACACCTTATTCTTTAGGGGCTTTCCCAAAGCATAGGCAGAGTCTCATTTTCGCGCCGGTGTTGCGCACTTGTTTTTGAGAGGCATGGCATGCAGTCGCATGTGAGAGGAGCTCTGATACTTATAAAAGACTTCTGAAGGCATCATTTGGTATCGTATTCCCCTTGGGTTTGGTTGGGTCTCAGCAAAGCAGATACCAGGGACTGTAAAGGGGTTAAAGCTTAAAACGGCTCCGGTTCCGTTATTTTAAGGGTTAAAGCTTCCAAATTTGGTGTGCAATATTTTCAAGGCTTTAAGACACTGTGGTGAAAGTTTTGTGAATTTTGAACAATTCCTTCATGTTTTTTCGCATTTGCAGTAATAAAGTGTGTTCAGTTTAAAATTTAAAGTGACAGTAACGGTTTTATTTAAAAACGTTTTTTGTACTTTCTTATCAAGTTTATGCCTGTTTAACATGTCTGAACTACCAGATAGACTGTGTTCTGAATGTGGGGAAGCCAGAATTCCTATTCATTTAAATAAATGTGATTTATGTGATAATGATAATGATGCCCAAGATGATTCCTCAAGTGATGGGAGTAAGCATGGTACTGCATCATTCCCTCCTTCGTCTACACGAGTCTTGCCCACTCAGGAGGCCCCTAGTACATCTAGCGCGCCAATACTCCTTACTATGCAACAATTAACGGCTGTAATGGATAATTCTGTCAAAAACATTTTAGCCAAAATGAACCCTTGTCAGCGTAAGCGTGGATGCTCTGTTTTAGTTACTGAAGAGCATGACGACGCTGATATTAATATCTCTGAAGGGCCCCTAACCCAATCTGAGGGGGCCAGGGAGGTTTTGTCTGAGGGAGAAATTACTGATTTAGGGAATATTTCTCAGCAGGCTGAATCTGATGTGATTACTTTTAAATTTAAATTGGAACATCTCCGCATTTTGCTTAAGGAGGTATTATCCACTCTGGATGATTGTGAAAATTTGGTCATCCCAGAGAAACTATGTAAGATGGACAAGTTCCTAGAGGTGCCGGGGCTCCCAGAAGCTTTTCCTATACCCAAGCGGGTGGCGGACATTGTTAATAAAGAATGGGAAAGGCCCGGTATTCCTTTCGTCCCTCCCCCCATATTTAAAAAATTGTTTCCTATGGTCGACCCCAGAAAGGACTTATGGCAGTCAGTCCCCAAGGTCGAGGGAGCGGTTTCTACTTTAAACAAACGCACCACTATTCCCATAGAGGATAGTTGTGCTTTCAAAGATCCTATGGATAAAAAATTAGAAGGTTTGCTTAAAAAGATGTTTGTTCAGCAGGGTTACCTTCTACAACCCATTTCATGCATTGTCCCTGTCACTACAGCCGCATATTTCTGGTTTGATGAACTGATTAAGGTGCTCGATAGTGACTCGCCTCCTTATGAGGAGATTATGGACAGAGTCAATACTCTCAAATTGGCTAATTCTTTCACTCTAGACGCCTCTTTGCAATTGGCTAAGTTAGCGGCTAAGAATTCTGGGTTTGCTATTGTGGCGCGCAGAGCGCTTTGGTTGAAATCTTGGTCGGCTGATGCGTCTTCCAAGAACAAGCTACTAAACATTCCTTTCAAGGGGAAAACGCTGTTTGGTCCTGACTTGAAAGAGATTATCTCTGATATCACTGGGGGTAAGGGCCATGCCCTTCCTCAGGATCGGCCTTTCAAGGCAAAAAATAGACCTAATTTTCGTCCCTTTCGTAAAAACGGACCAGCCCAAGGTGCTACGTCCTCTAAGCAAGAGGGTAATACTTCTCAGGCCAAGCCAGCTTGGAGACCAATGCAAGGCTGGAACAAGGGGAAGCAGGCAAAGAAACCTGCCACTGCTACCAAGACAGCATGAAATATCGGCCCCCGATCCGGGACCGGATCTGGTGGGGGGCAGACTCTCCCTCTTCGCTCAGGCTTGGGCAAGAGATGTTCTGGATCCTTGGGCGCTAGAAATAGTCTCCCAGGGTTATCTTCTGGAATTCAAGGGACTTCCCCCAAGGGGAAGGTTCCACAGGTCTCAGTTGTCTTCAGACCACATAAAAAGACAGGCGTTCTTACTTTGCGTAGAAGACCTGTTAAAAATGGGAGTGATTCATCCTGTTCCATTGAGAGAACAAGGGATGGGGTTCTACTCCAATCTGTTCATAGTTCCCAAAAAAGAGGGAACATTCAGACCAATCCTAGATCTCAAGATCTTAAACAAATTTCTCAAGGTCCCATCTTTCAAGATGGAAACCATTCGAACTATCCTTCCTTCCATCCAGGAAGGTCAATTCATGACCACGGTGGATTTAAAGGATGCGTATCTACATATTCCTATCCACAAGGAACATCATCGGTTCCTAAGGTTTGCATTCTTGGACAAACATTACCAGTTCGTGGCGCTTCCTTTCGGATTAGCCACTGCTCCAAGGATTTTCACAAAGGTACTAGGGTCCCTTCTAGCTGTGCTAAGACCAAGGGGCATTGCAGTAGTACCTTACCTGGACGACATTCTGATTCAAGCGTCGTCCCTCCCTCGAGCAAAGGCTCACACGGACATCGTCCTGGCCTTTCTCAGATCGCACGGCTGGAAAGTGAACGTGGAAAAGAGTTCTCTATCCCCGTCAACAAGGGTTCCCTTCTTGGGAACAATTATAGACTCCTCAGAAATGAGGATTTTTCTAACAGAGGCCAGAAAGACAAAGCTCCTGGACTCTTGTCGAATACTTCATTCCGTTCCTCTTCCTTCCGTAGCTCAGTGCATGGAAGTGATCGGGTTGATGGTAGCGGCAATGGACATAGTTCCTTTTGCGCGCATTCATCTAAGACCGTTACAACTGTGCATGCTCAGTCAGTGGAATGGGGACTATACAGACTTGTCTCCAAAGATACAAGTAAATCAGAGGACCAGAGACTCACTCCGTTGGTGGCTGTCCCTGGACAACCTGTCACGGGGGATGACATTCCACAGACCAGAGTGGGTCATTGTCACGACCGACGCCAGTCTGATGGGCTGGGGCGCGGTCTGGGGATCCCTGAAAGCTCAGGGTCTTTGGTCTCGGGAAGAATCTCTTCTACCGATAAATATTCTGGAACTGAGAGCGATATTCAATGCTCTCAAGGCTTGGCCTCAGCTAGCGAGGACCAAGTTCATACGGTTTCAATCAGACAACATGACGACTGTTGCGTACATCAACCATCAGGGGGGAACAAGGAGTTCCCTAGCGATGGAAGAAGTGACCAAGATCATTCTATGGGCGGAGTCTCACTCCTGCCACCTGTCTGCTATCCACATCCCGGGAGTGGAAAATTGGGAAGCGGATTTTCTGAGTCGTCAGACATTGCATCCGGGGGAGTGGGAACTCCATCCGGAAATCTTTGCCCAAGTCACTCAACTTTGGGGCATTCCAGACATGGATCTGATGGCCTCTCGTCAGAACTTCAAAGTTCCTTGCTACGGGTCCAGATCCAGGGATCCCAAGGCGGCTCTAGTGGATGCACTAGTAGCACCTTGGACCTTCAAACTAGCTTATGTGTTCCCGCCGTTTCCTCTCATCCCCAGGCTGGTAGCCAGGATCAATCAGGAGAGGGCGTCGGTGATCTTGATAGCTCCTGCGTGGCCACGCAGGACTTGGTATGCAGATCTGGTGAATATGTCATCGGCTCCACCTTGGAAGCTACCTTTGAGACGAGACCTTCTTGTTCAGGGTCCGTTCGAACATCCGAATCTGGTTTCACTCCAGCTGACTGCTTGGAGATTGAACGCTTGATTTTATCGAAGCGAGGTTTCTCAGATTCTGTTATCGATACTCTTGTTCAGGCCAGAAAGCCTGTAACTAGAAAGATTTACCACAAAATTTGGAAAAAATATATCTGTTGGTGTGAATCTAAAGGATTCCCTTGGGACAAGGTTAAGATTCCTAGGATTCTATCCTTCCTTCAAGAAGGATTGGAAAAAGGATTATCGGCAAGTTCCCTGAAGGGACAGATTTCTGCCTTGTCGGTGTTACTTCACAAAAAACTGGCAGCTATGCCAGATGTTCAAGCCTTTGTTCAGGCTCTGGTTAGAATCAAGCCTGTTTACAAACCTTTGACTCCTCCTTGGAGTCTCAATTTAGTTCTTTCAGTTCTTCAGGGGGTTCCGTTTGAACCCTTACATTCCGTTGATATTAAGTTATTATCTTGGAAAGTTTTGTTTTTAGTTGCAATTTCTTCTGCTAGAAGAGTTTCAGAATTATCTGCTCTGCAGTGTTCTCCTCCTTATCTGGTGTTCCATGCAGATAAGGTGGTTTTACGTACTAAACCTGGTTTTCTTCCAAAAGTTGTTTCTAACAAAAACATTAACCAGGAGATTATCGTACCTTCTCTGTGTCCGAAACCAGTTTCAAAGAAGGAACGCTTGTTGCACAATTTGGATGTTGTTCGCGCTCTAAAATTCTATTTAGATGCTACAAAGGATTTTAGACAAACATCTTCCCTGTTTGTTGTTTATTCAGGTAAAAGGAGAGGTCAAAAAGCAACTTCTACCTCTCTCTCTTTTTGGATTAAAAGCATCATCAGATTGGCTTACGAGACTGCCGGACGGCAGCCTCCCGAAAGAATCACGGCTCATTCCACTAGGGCTGTGGCTTCCACATGGGCCTTCAAGAACGAGGCTTCTGTTGATCAGATATGTAGGGCAGCGACTTGGTCTTCACTGCACACTTTTACCAAATTTTACAAGTTTGATACTTTTGCTTCTTCTGAGGCTATTTTTGGGAGAAAGGTTTTGCAAGCCGTGGTGCCTTCCATTTAGGTGACCTGATTTGCTCCCTCCCTTCATCCGTGTCCTAAAGCTTTGGTATTGGTTCCCACAAGTAAGGATGACGCCGTGGACCGGACACACCTATGTTGGAGAAAACAGAATTTATGTTTACCTGATAAATTTCTTTCTCCAACGGTGTGTCCGGTCCACGGCCCGCCCTGGTTTTTTTAATCAGGTCTGATAATTTATTTTCTTTAACTACAGTCACCACGGTACCATATGGTTTCTCCTATGCTATTATTCCTCCTTAACGTCGGTCGAATGACTGGGGTAGGCGGAGCCTAGGAGGGATCATGTGACCAGCTTTGCTGGGCTCTTTGCCATTTCCTGTTGGGGAAGAGAATATCCCACAAGTAAGGATGACGCCGTGGACCGGACACACCGTTGGAGAAAGAAATTTATCAGGTAAACATAAATTCTGTTATTAAAGAATTTAAGGATTATCCTAAGCCAGCCTTTAAGAGAGGTAGAAACTTACAAGAGGAATTAGTTAAAGCAGACATAGGCCCCAAAAGTATTTCTAAAACTAGATTTATTTCCTCTTGTAATAAAGGTTGTTTTCCATGTTTAGGATTCTCATGCTGCAGTAATATGTCAAAAGGCTCTGTATTCTATAATCCCTATACGGGCAAGAAATATAGTATTAAGGGTTATTATAACTGCCTTAGTACTTTTATAATTTATATGGTTAAATGCCCATGTGGGATGGTTTATATAGGTGAATCGACCCGTAGCGCTTAAGATCGCATAATTGAACACAAAAGTAATATACATACTAAAAATCTAAAAGCCCCTCTTGCATATCACTTTGTGACTGCTGGCCATTCAATTAGCCAACTAAAATTTCAGATAATTGATCAGATTTTGTTGCCACGTAGGGGAGGAGATAGGGAGCAATTGCTGAAACAGAAGGAATCCTTTTGGATATACGAATTGGGGTCACTTAGTCCCAAAGGAATGAATATGGAATGGGATCTATCTATTTTTCTATAGTTGTATATATTAGTTAGTCATTTCACCTGTTACTTATTCACTCTCTACAGATAAAAATAATGCTTTTGGTAATCAAATAGATTAAAAATGTCTCTGTATACATATCAAATGTCTTGTAAAATGAGATGCATTTATATGAAATGTTATGTTGCTACAATCGATGTATGTATGTTTTTTACATTTGATGTATTGATAGGGTTAAATTCTCTCTATCGCCATCTAGTGGTGTTTAGGTATATAAAGGTGTGAGAATTGTTTGTTTGGCATGGCATGAATAAGGGATAACATCCCGAAACGTTGCCCGTTATCTTTCTTATCTAATAAATATTGGATGTATGCTGTCACCTTCCTAACTATTCTTTGTTATTGTATTGGACCTGTGAGCAGAGGTCCTGTTGGTGACGTGCATTTATCCCTGAGTGCTGACATCTTCGTGTGCTGACTAGAAAGATTTACCACAAGATATGGCTTAAATATCTATATTGGTGTGAATCCAAGGGCTACTCTTGGAGTAGAGTTAGGATTCCTAGAATCTTGTCCTTTCTCCAAGAAAGTTTGGAGAAGGGCTTATCAGCAAGTTCCCTAAAGGGTCAAATATCTGCCTTGTCTATTTTGTTACATAAACGTCTGGCAGACGTATAATCGTTTTGTCAGACCTGTGTTTAAACCAGTTACTTCTCCCTGGAGTCTTAATTTAGTTCTTAAGGTTCTTCAAGGGGCTCCGTTTGAGCCTATGCATTCCTTAGATATTAAGTTATCTTGGAAAGTTTTTTGTTTCTTGTTGCTATTTCATCTGCTCGTAGAGTGACAGAATTCTTGGCATTACAGTATGATTCTCCTTACCTTATTTCTCCAACATTGGTGTGTCCGGTCCACGGCGTCATCCATTACTTGTGGGATATTCTCCTCCCCCACAGGGAAAGGCAAGGAGAGCACACAGCAAGAGCTGTCCATATAGTCCCTCCCAGGCTCCGCCCCCCCAGTCATTCTCCTTGCCGCTCTGAACAAGTAGCATCTCCTCGGGGATGGTGAGGAGTTTGTGGTGTTTAGTTGTAGTTTTTTATTCTTCTATCAAGAGTTTGTTATTTTAAAATAGTGCTGGTATGTACTATTTACTCTGAAACAGAAAGAGATGAAGAGTTCTGTTTAAAAGAGGTGTATGATTTTAGCAGCAGTAACTAAAATCAATTGCTGTTCCCACACAGGACTGTTGAGATGAGAGAACTTAAGTTGGGGGGAACAGTTTGCAGACTTTTCTGCTCAAGGTATGACTAGCCATTTTTCTAACAAGACTGTGTAATGCTGGAAGGCTGTCATTTTTCCCTTATGGGGATCGGTAAGCCATTTTCTTAGTCAAAAATCAAACAGAATAAAGGGCTTATTATGGGCTATAAACTGGTAGACACTTTTAGGGGCTAAATCGATTGCTTTATTTAAGTATTATATGCAGTTTGAAGTTGAATTTCACACTTTTATAACATTGGGGAACGTTTTTAGCACCAGGCACTTGTTAAGACACCTTCCCAGTCAGGAAGGGCCCTTCTCTGTATTAGGCAGAGCCTCATTTTCGCGCCATTATTGCGCAGTTACTTTTGAGTACAGTACATGCAGCTGCATGTGTGAGGGTCTGGAATCCACTAAAAACGTTCCTAGAAGGCTTCATTTGGTATCTTATACCCCCCTGGGATTGGTGAAGTCGCAGCAAAGGCTGTGGCTGGGACTGTAAGGGGATTAAAATTGTAAACGGCTCCGGTTTCAACATTTTAAGGGTTAACAGCTTGAAAATTGGGGTGCAATACTTTGAATGTATTAAGACACTGTAGTGAAAATTTGGTAAAGATTGGATAATTCCTTCATAGTTTTTCACATATTCAGTAATAAAGTGTGCCCTGTTTAACATTTAAAGAGACAGTAACGGTTTTGTTTTAAAACGGTTTTTGTGCTTTATTAACCAGTTTAAGCCTGTTTAACATGTCTGTACCTTCAGATAGATCATGTTCTTTATGTATGGTAGCCAATGTGGTTCCCCCTTCAAATATGTGTGATAATTGTGCCATAGCGTCCAAACAAAGTAAGGACAGTACTGTCACAAATTGTAAAGTTGCCCAGGATGATTCCTCAGATGAAGGAAGTAGACATAGTTCTACATCATCTCCTTCTGTGTCTATACCAGTTATGCCCACGCAGGCAACCCCTAGTACTTCTAGCGCGCCAATGCTTGTTACTATGCAGCGATTGACGGCAGTAATGGATAACTCCATAGCTAATATGTTATCCAAAATGCCAGCATTTCAGTTTTAAACACTGTAGAGCAGGAGGGCGCTGATGATAATTTTTCTGTCATACCCTCACACCAATCTGAAGTGGCAGTGAGGGAGGGTTTGTCAGATGGGGAAATTTCTGATAGGAAGAATTTCTCAGCAGGCAGAACCTGATGTTGTGACATTTAAATTTAAATTAGAGCATCTCCGCATTACTTAAGGAGGTGCTATCTACTCTGGATGATTGTGACAATTTGGTCATCCCAGAAAAATTGTGCAAGATGGACAAATTCCTAGAGGTCCCGGTGCACCCTGATGCCTTTCCGATACCTAAGAGGGTGGCGGACATAGTGAATAAGGAGTGGGAGAAGCCAGGCATACCTTTTGTCCCTCCTGCTATATTTAAGAAATTGTTCCCCATGGTCGACCCCAGGAAGGACACATGGCAAACAGTCCCTAAGGTCGAGGGGGCGGTTTCTACACTAGCCAAACGCACGACTATTCCCATTTAGGACAATTGTGCTTTCAAAGATCCTATGGATAAAAAATTGGAGGGTTTGCTTAAAAAAGATTTTTGTACAGCAAGGTTACCTCCTTCAACCAATTTCGTGCATTATTCCTGTCACTACAGCGGCGTGTTTCTGGTTCGAGGAACTGGAAAAGTCGCTCAGTAAGGAGACTCCATATGAGGAGGTCATGGACAGAATTCACGCACTTAAGTTAGCTAATTCCTTTGTTTTAGATGCCGCTTTGCAGTTAGCGAGATTAGCGGCGAAAAATTCAGGGTTTGCAATTGTGGCGCGCAGAGCGCTCTGGCTAAAGTCTTGGTCGGCGGATGCATCTTCCAAGACAAAATTGCTTAATATCCCTTTCAAAGGTAAGACCCTTTTTGGGCCAGAATTGAAAGAAATTATTTCAGACATCACTGGGGAAAAGGGCCATGCCCTCCCACAAGATAGGCCTTTCAAGGCTAAGAATAAGTCCAATTTTCATTCCTTTCGCAATTTCAGGAACGGACCGGCTTCCAACTCTACAGCCTCTAGACAAGAGAGTAACGCTTCCCATACTAAACCAGCTTGGAAACCAATGCAAGGCTGGAACAAGGGTAAACAGGCCAAGAAGCCTGCTGCTGCTACCAAGACAGCATGAAGGGGTAGCCCCCGATCAGAGACCTGATCTAGTAGGGGGCAGACTCTCTCTCTTTGCTCAGGCTTGGGCAAGAGATGTTCAGGATCCCTGGGCACTAGAAATAGTCTCTCAGGGTTATCTTCTAGAATTCAAGGAACTACCCCCAAGGGGAAGGTTCCACATGTCTCACTTATCTTCAGACCAAATAAAGAGACAGGCATTCTTACATTGTGTAGAAGACCTGTTAAAGATGGGAGTGATACACCCAGTTCCAACTGTGGAACAAGGTCAGGGGTTTTACTCAAATCTGTTTGTAGTTCCCAAAAAAAGAGGGAACTTTCAGACCAATTCTGGATTTCAAAATTCTAAACAAATTTCTCAGAGTTCCATCGTTCAAAATGGAAACCATTCGAACAATTTTACCTACAATCCAGGAGGGTCAATTTATGACTACCGTGGATTTAAAGGATGCGTATCTACATATTCCTATCCACAAAGATCAATCCAAGGATTTTCACAAAGGTGCTAGGGTCCCTTCTAGCGGTTCTAAGACCAAGGGGTATTGCAGTGGCACCTTATCTGGACAACATTCTAATCCAAACGTCGTCTCTTTCCAAAGCAAAGGCTCATACAGACATTGTTCTAGCCTTTCTCAGATCTCACGGGTGGAAGGTGAACGTAGAAAAGAGTTCCCTGTCTCCGTCGACAAGAGTTCCCTTCTTGGGAACGATAATAGATTCTTTAAAAATGAAGATCTTCCTGACAAAAGTCAGAAAGTCAAAGCTTCTAAACGCTTGTCAAGTTCTTCATTCTATTCTGCAGCCTACCATAGCTCAGTGCATGGAAGTAGTAGGGTTGATGGTTGCAGCAATGGACATAGTTCCTTTTGCTCGAATTCATCTAAGACCATTACAACTGTGCATGCTCAATCAGTGGAATGGGGACTATACAGACTTGTCTCCAAGATTCAAGTAGACCAGATGACCAGAGACTCACTCCGTTGGTGGTTGTCACAGGATCACCTGTCTCAGGGACTGAGTTTCCGCAGATCAGAGTGGGTCATTGTCACGACCGACGCCAGTCTATTAGGCTGGGGCGTGGTCTGGGATTCCCTGAAAGCTCAGGGTCTATCGTCTCGGGAAGAGTCTCTTCTCCCGATAAACTTCCTGGAACTGAGAGCGATATTCAATGCTCTCCGGGCTTGGCCTCAACTAGCGAAGGCCGGATTCATAAGATTCCAGTCAGACAACATGACGACTGTAGCTTACATCAACCATCAGGGAGGAACAAAGAGTTCCTTGGCGATGAGAGAGGTATCCAAGATCATCAAATGGGCGGAGGATCACTTCTGCCATCTATCTGCAATTCACATCCCAGGAGTAGACAACTGGGAGGCGGATTATCTGAGTCGTCAGACTTTCCATCCGGGGGAGTGGGAACTCCACCCGGAGGTTTTTGCCCAAATAACTCAATTATGGGGCATTCCAGACATGGATCTGATGGCGTCTCGTCAGAACTTCAAGGTTCCTTGCTACGGGTCCAGATCCAGGGATCCCAAGGCGACTCTAGTGGATGCATTAGTGACGCCTTGGTCGTTCAACCTAGCTTATGCGTTTTCACCGTTCCCTCTACTTCCCAGGCTTGTAGCCAGGATCAAACAGGAGAAGGCCTCGGTGATTCTGATAGCTCCTGCGTGGCCACGCAGGACTTGGTATTCAGACCTGGTGAATGTCATCGGCTCCACCAGGGAAGCTACCTTTGAGACAGGATCTTCTAGTACAAGGTCTATTCGAACATCCAAATCTAGTTTCTCTCCAGCTGACTGCTTGGAAATTGAACGCTTGATTTTATCCAAGCGCGGGTTTTCAGATTCAGTGATAGTTACTCTGGTCCAAGCCAGAAAACCTGTGACTAGAAGGATTTACCATAAAATATGGAAAAGATATATCTGTTGGTGTGAATCCAAGGGATTCTCATGGATTAAAATTCCCGGGATCCTCTCCTTTCTCCAAGAAGGTTTGGATAAGGGATTGTCAGCGAGTTCTCTAAAGGGACAGATTTCTGCTTTATCTGTCTTGTTACACAAACGACTGGCAGCTGTGCAAGCTTTTGTACAGGCTTTGGTTAGAATCAAGCCTGTTTACAGACCTTTGACTCCTCCCTGGAGTCTAAATTTAGTTTTTTCAGTTCTTCAAGGGATTCCATTTGAATCCTTACATTCCATAGATATCAAGTTACTATCTTGGAAAGTTCTGTTTTTGGTTGCTTTTTCTTCTGCTAGAAGAGTTTCTGAATTATCTGCTTTGCAGTGTGATCCACCCTATCTGGTGTTCCATTCAGATAAGGTTGTTTTGCGTACCAAGCCTGGTTTTCTTCCAAAAGTTGTTTCCAACAAGAATATTAACCAGGAAATAGTTGTCCCTTCTTTGTGTCCAAACCCAGTTTCAAAGAAGGAACGTTTGTTACACAATTTAGATGTAGTCCGTGCTTTAAAGTTCTATTTAAAAGTAACAAGGATTTCAGACAAACTTCTTCTTTGTTTGTCGTTTATTCTGGTAAGAGGAGAGGACAAAAAGCTACTGCTACCTCTCTTTCTTTCTTTCTGGCTGAAAAGCATTATCCGTTTGGCTTATGAGACTGCCGGACGGCAGCCTCCTGAACGAATCACAGCTCACTCTACTAGGGCTGTGGCTTCCACATGGGCCTTCAAGAACGAGGCTTCTGTTGATCAGATATGTAAGGGAGCGACTTGGTCGTCTCTGCACACTTTTGCCAAATTCTACAAATTTGATACTCTTTCTTCTTCGGAGGCTATTTTTGGGGAAAGGTTTTGCAAGCCGTGGTGCCTTCTGTTTAGGTAACCTGATTTGCTCCCTCCCTTCATCCGTGTCCTAAAGCTTTGGTATTGGTTCCCACAAGTAATGGATGATGCCGTGGACCGGACACACCAATGTTGGAGAAAACAGAATTTATGCTTACCTGATAAATTACTTTCTCCAACGGTGTGTCCGGTCCACGGCCCGGCCTGGTTTTTTAATCAGGTTTCAAAAATTTCTTTCTCTATACACTACAGTCACCACGGCACCCTATAGTTTCTCATTTTTTCTCCTAACCGTCGGTCGAATGACTGGGGGGGCGGAGCCTGGGAGGGACTATATGGACAGCTCTTGCTGTGTGCTCTCCTTGCCTTTCCCTGTGGGGGGAGGAGAATATCCCACAAGTAATGGATGACGCCGTGGACCGGACACACCGTTGGAGAAAGTAATTTATCAGGTAAGCATAAATTCTGTTTTTTTATTCGGATAAGGTAGTTTTACGTACTAAATTAGGGTTTCTCCCTAAGGTAGTTTCTGACCGGAACATTAATCAGGAGATTGTTGTTCCTTCTTTGTGTCCTAATCCTTCTTCTCAGAAGGAACGGCTTCTGCACAATCTGGACGTGGTACGTGCACTAAAATTTTATTTACTGGCGATTAAGGATTTTCGTCAATCTTCTGCCTTGTTTGGGGTTTTCTCTGGATAACGTAAGGGACAGAAAGCTAAGGCTACTTCTCTTTCTTTGTGGCTTAAGAGTATCATACCTTTTGCCTATGAAACTGCTGGACAGCAACCTCCAGAGAGTTACGGCTCATTCCATGAGGGCTGTTGCTTCCTCATGGGCTTTCAAAAATGAAGCTTCTATGGAACAGATTTGCAAGGCTGCAACTTGGTCCTCTCTTCACACTTTTTCAAAATTTTACACTTTTGCCTCAGCTGAGGCCGCTTTTGGGAGAAAGGTTTCTTCAAGCAGTGGTGCCTTCCGTTTAGGTTCCCTGTCTTGTCCCTCCTTTATCATCTGTGTACTCTAGCTTGGGTATTGATTCCCAATAGTAATTAGATGATCCGTGGACTCACTGTATCATTAGAAAGAAAACATAATTTATGCTTACCTGATAAATTTCTTTCTTGACACAATGAGTCCACGGCCCCCGCCCTATTCTTTAGACAGGGTGTTAGTATGTTATAAACTTCAGACACCTCTGTACTTTGTCACTTCCTTTCTCTCCTTTACTTCGGTCGAATGACTGGGGTGGGAGGGAAGGGAGGTGATATTTAACAGCTTTGCTGTGGTGCTCTTTGCCGCCTACTGCTGGGCAGGAGTGATATATCCCATTAGTAATTAGATGATCCGTGGACTCATCGTGTCAAGAAAGCATACATTTTGTTTTTAAGCAACATTCTAATTTACTCCTATTATCAAATTTTCTTTTTTTTTCTTTCTTTTTTTTATTCTTTATTGGAACAATATCGGGTACAATCGGGTATTAAACGAAAACGAAAGATTACATTGAGTTTATACAATAATAACTTTAGTTACGGATCCATCTGATCCTATCAGCAAGAATCAAAAACAGAAACTTATAGTACCCTTATTGAATTTTCCAGGTTCTTTTCCCCTGTCCCTTTTCCTCTACCACGAGGGAAAAGGCACACAACATTCATTCCAAAACAAAAAAAAAACAGATCAAATATAACAGAACAAAACAAAACAAAAACAGTCACAGCAATATTACACACACAAAAAGGGGGATTCCCTTCCCCCCTCCCTTCCTAATATGCCCTTCTCTTAATTTGGGGTTTCCTCACCTTCCTCTCCACCTCTAACCTCCTCAGAAATCAATACCATTCAGTTAGGAAAACACTGGACAGAATCAATTATTCAAAGTATTCTGTTCTACGAAAAGAGGAGGGAAAATTGGATGGCCCGTGGATAAGAGAGAATAACTCTTATTCAATTCAAAAAAAATCTTTAATCTTTTTTTTTTTTGTCTAGAGGTGATATATTCATTTGTTCGAAAATTATCTGTAAATATATAGAGTTTATAAAACGTCAATGTAGGTGCCTTTTTATTCTTCCAGATTTTTAATATTAGATTACGACCCAGCATTATCACAGTATTAATGAGGTTAACATTGGCTTTATTCGCCTCTGTGGTGAAGAGGAAAAAAATATGTTTAGGTTTAATTTTTACTCTGTTATCTATAACTTTATTGAGCCAAATTTCCACTTTGCCCCAAAACTGTATTATTTTAGGGCAATCCCAGAAGCAATGTATTATGTCTGCACACGAGTTATTACATCTGGGGCAATTATTAGTGGAATCAATGTTCTATTTGGACATTTTCCAAGGTGTCAGATAAGCATTATTAAGTAGTTTTTTATGGGATTCTTTCCAAGCTGTAGAGATAATAGCCCTCTTAATCCATTTAAAACTTGCATTCAGTGTTTCTAAAGAGATATCTTTATAATAGGTATTCCATTTCTCCAAAAGATTATTATTTGGCTCTGCTTTTCCAGCATGATTTTATATAATAAGGCTATACTATGTTTGCCTGCGTTATAGCTCGTTAAGTATTTTTCAATTTCCCCCCATCCTTTCATTTCTGTATTTGATTTTTTAATTCCCATTATAAAGTGTCTGATCTGCAAATAGGCAAAAAAAATGTTATTAGGAAGACAAAATTCTCTGGCAATATCCTCAAAAGTTCTTATTTGGGACAGATTGTTTAAACATTGATGTACATATAGCAGGCTTTTTTGCGTCCAGGTTTTATAAATTTCATAAGATAAACCGGGAATACATTTTGGGTTACCTCGTATCGGGAGGAATGGAGATATATCAAAATTTACTTTGAACATTTTTTTAAGTTTTTGCCATGCTTCGATAGTATTGCGTATTGTTTTCATATTTTTAATATGATTTGGCAGTTGTGATGTCGGACAATGCAACAGGGCTTCCAATGAGTATGGGGCGATCAATTGTTCCTCCATTAATAAAAGTGTAAGATAGTTAGCTTCCGTTAGCCACTCAAATGCAAAGCATGCCAACGTTACAATATTGTATTTTTTAATATCTGGGAGAGACAGACCACCTTCTTCTAATCTAAGTGTTAATTTTGCTATAGATAGCATATGTCTCTTATTATTCCATATAAATTTGGCACACTCGCTATTGAACCTTTTAATATCTTGAACAGGGGAATATTTTGCATGATATACATCAATTGTGGGAATAAAATAGTTTTGATGAGCATCACTTTGGCAGAGAGGGAGATGGGGAAGGCACTCCATCGTTGAAGTTTCTCTGATGCTTTTTTAAAGACCCTTATTACCCTTATTAATAAAGTATGAATGTTTTATACAGTAACCTCTAAGAGTGAGAGTTAGTGCTACATTAACCCCTAATCTTTCTATCCTTTGTTGTCATAATGTACTTGCCTTAAAGGGGTACCACCGGAATTGATATTCCTTACCCACCATGTAAAAATGATATCTAAGGGTCCACTATGTGATAATTAATTCAATATAGTATCTTGATAAATTTATACATTGACATAATAAGGTTTTGATGCCATCTGTGCATACGTTATGGAATCAATATATGATACAGTCTAAGGAACTGTCACACATCGATAGCGACATCACCTCCATATTCATTTATACAACATCATAATAAGTGATATTAAGTAGAGGCACTTATGCAACTTAAGTATGTGTATAACCTATAAGATTCCATAAGATTACCAACTTATCTAGGTTAATGCAATTTATTAAGTATAATTACTTTAAAATCAATACAATATTCAGCTTATAAATTGCTTCCAAAGGATCCGGGATTTAACAAGTTCTGACTGACACCTAACAAGTATTGACACCAATACGTATGATATAGCAAATCCTGATGTCTTGCCGTTTCTGATACGCAATGAAAGTTATGAGTTTTTCTGAATGCTGTTTGACTAACAAGAAAACTTTTAAGCATAACAGTAAAATCTCATACGTAAAGCTGACTTTATTCTTGCCATACGGTATTTATACATCATTAGTGATACAAGTGAATTATTGTACCTATACTTACAATTCAGATATATTACACCCAATTATAGTGCAGGTTATCGTAGCATTCATAGCAATTACCCAATCACGGCACTCCTAACAGAAGGCTAGACCTCTACTGAGCGCTTATTGACTGAAAGTGAGGCGTTGTCCTCAAGCGTCTACCTGATTGGTTGGTAACAAACGAAGCATGAATAAAAAACCTTGCACGCTACAGCCTCGGCTTATTCAATTTTGAATCCTGAAGTGTAACATTGACAAAGGCTCACGGAGCCGAAACGCGTTTGTTCTTTAAAACTTTAGAATTCTTGCCGCACTGTCACTCCAGCCACCTGATGCCGATGTTTCCAGTTCTCGGCCAGGAAACAGAGGAGTAACTAGAGGTTTTATTTCTTTTAAAAGTTTGTAGTGGTTGTGGGTAGTTTAACTTCATGAGAGGGAGGTTTATCCCTGTTTTAACCCTTATTAATAAAGTATGAATGTTTTATACAGTAACCTGTGAGAGTGAGTGCTACATTAACCCCTAATCTTTCTATCCTTTGTTGTCATAATGTACTTGCCTTAAAGGGGTAGCACCGGAATTGATATTCCTTATCTCATCTTATAACTTTGTAGTGCCAGTTTTAGTTTTTTGGTTCCTAACGCTTTTTTAAAGAAAGCAGAATAGTTTAGTCTATACCATTGGTTTGGATCAGCATGGAAATATATTCCTAGGTATTTAATGCTAGAGGACTCCTGAAAAGAATGTTCTTGGATGCTATTTTTATTCTTATGTATCCATAGAATTTCACACTTGTTAACATTAATTTTATAGCCCGAAATGGAGCTGAACATATCAATAATGTTTAGAGCCTGAGGTATATTTCTCTTTGTATTTTTAACAAATAACAGATCATCTGCATATAGTCATAATACTAATTTTTGTTCCCCAAATCTGATACCTTGTAGCTCTTGACGTAGCAGAGTGGCAAGGGGTTCTATAGCAACATTAAACAGTAACGGGGAGAGTGGACATCCTTGTCTCGTCCCCCTATATAATAATAAATTTGAGGTGTAGCTACCATTTATTAATATGCTAGACCTTGGGTGATCATATATGATTTTAATAAATTGTACAAAGTACCCAGAGAAACCGAATTGGCTTATTGCCGAAATTAAATGGTCCCACACCACAGAATCGAACGCCTTTTTGCCGTCGATTGTGATTAATGCAAAATCCTGATTACTACTTGTTCTGTTACACAGTTTTTTTTTTAGTTGAGGCTCTTCGGTACATAAAGCCCGATTGATCTGCGTGAATAATGGGGTCAAGACATAATTTCAGTCGATTGGCAATAATATAAGTTAATAGCTTATAGTCTACTTTGAGTAGTGAAATAGGTCTATACGACTTAGATCTAATGGATTTTTCCCTTTCTCTTGTAAGGTGTATCGAGTCCACGGATTCATCCTTACTTGTGTGATATTCTCCTCCCCTACAGGAAGTGGCAGAGAGCACCCACAGCAGAGCTGCCTATATAGCTCCCCCCTTAGCTCCACCTCCCAGTCATTCTCTCTGCCTGCTTAACTGCTAGGAAGGGCAAAGAGGAGTGTGGTGACAAAAATGTTAGGTTTTTATTTTTTCAAGCAAAAGTTTATTTTTAAATGGTACCGGTGTGTACTATTTACTCTCTGGCAGAAAAGGGATGAAGACTTCTGCAGGGAGGATGATGATCTTAGCATTTCTGTAACTAAGATCCACTGCTGTTCTCACAAGGGCTGAAGAGTACAGGAAAACTTCAGTTGGGGGAACAGTTTGCAGGCTAAACTGCATTAAGGTATGTTCAGTCTATTTTTTTCTAGACAGACTGTTATTTCTAGAAAAGGCTGGCAATATTCCCATGAGGGAAGGGTAAGCTGTATTCAGACACTTGTATAGGAATTTCAGCTTGCATGAAGGGCTCATTAGTTACTGGTGACACTGTTTGGTAAAAACATTTTTGTTTATTCAGTGAATGATGCAATTATAACATTTTTTTTTGAAGGGACTAAAGGGGTCATTGTGGCTTGTTTTTGAGTTTTCTAACCCACATGGTTAATTTAGAGACACTCTAATGTTTGTCTGTTAGGCCTCAAAACATTGAGTGAGGTGGGAGGGGCCTATTTTCGGCCTCAGTTGTGCAGTTTCTTTTCCTTAGAGACATCCAACTGCTTCTCAGAGGTTCCTGCCGTGTTTGAGGGCTGTAAAATAAGTTTTTTTCCCCAAAAAAATTGTTCTGAAAGGCAGGTAGGCGCCACAGCAGAAGTGCTGAAAGTTTTTGTTACCGGTTTTGATGTTTTTTCAATCTGGTTTTGCCATTGAGGGGTTAATGGTTTATTTGCATAGCTGTGCAAAGTTACAAAGGCTATATAATACTACTGTAAAAATTTTGTTATGTTTACTGCTTTTTTACACTGTTTTGCAGAATTTGTGCAGCTTTTTTCTCTTAAAGGCACAGTACCGTTTTATTTCTAAGTGTTATTTACTGTGATTACAGTGTTTTCCAAGCTTGCTTGTTACATTACTAGCCTGTTTAACATGTCTGACACCAAGGAAAATCCTTGTTCAATATGTTTGGAAGCCATTGTGGTACCCCCTCTTAGAATGTGTCCCAATTGTACTGATATGTCTATAAACTATAAAGAACATATATTAGCACTTAAAAATAGAGCAATAGATGATTCTCAGTCAGAAGTAAATGAGGGTTCACCATCTAGCTCTAACCAAGTGTCACAACCAGTAACGCCTGACACAAGTCACGCCAAGTACCTCTAGTGCGTCAAATTCATTTATTTTACAAGACATGGCCACAGGAATACAACCCTCACAGAGGTTTTACCCTAACTGCCTTGTTTACAAGGAAAGTGGGACAGCTCTGGGTTAAGAAAAATGCTGAGCAGTCTGACGCTTTAGTAGCCGTATCTGATATGCCCTCACAATGCTCTGAGGTAGGGGTGAGGGATTTGTTATCTGAGGGAGAAATTTCTGATTCAGGAAAGACGCTTCCTCAGACAGATTCTGATATGACGGCCTTTAAATTTAAGCTTGAACCCCTCCGCTTATTGCTCAGGGAGGTATTAGCGAATCTAGATGATTGTGACCCTATAGTGGTTCCAGAGAAATTGTGTAAAATGGATAAATACTTAGAGGTTCCTGTTTACACTGATGTTTTTGCAGTCCCTAAGAGGCTTGTGAATATTATTACTAAGGAGTGGGATAGACCAGGTATTCCGTTATCTCCCCCTCTTGTTTTTAAGAAAATGTTTCCCATATCTGACACCATGTGGGACTCATGGCAGACCGTTCCTAAGGTGGAGGGAGCTATTTCTACTCTGTCTAAGCATACAACTATACCTATCGAAGACAGTTGTGCTTTCAAAGATCCTATGGATAAAAAATTAGAGGGTCTCCTGAAGAAAATCTTTGTTCATCAGGGTTTTTCTCTCCAACCTATTGCGTGCATTGTTCCTGTAACTACTGCAGCTGCTTTCTGGTTTGAGGCTCTAGAAGAGGCTCTTCAGATGGAGACTCCATTAGAAGAAATTTTGTACAGAATTAAGGCCCTTAAATTGGCTAATTCTTTTATTACAGATGCCGCTTTTCAATTGGCTAAATTAGAGGCAAAGAATTCAGGTTTTGCCATTTTAGCACGCAGGGCGTTATGGCTTAAATCCTGGTCTGCTGATGTGTCATCTAAAACTAAACTTTTGAACATCCCTTTCAAAGGAAAGACCCTATTCGGGCCTGAACTGAAAGAGATTATTTCAGACATCACTGGAGGGAAAGGCCATGCCCTCCCTCAGGATAGATCAAATAAGATGAGGACCAAACAAAATAATTTTCGTTTCTTTTGGAATTTCAAGAGTGGTCCCGCTTCAGCTTCCTCTACTGCAAAGCGAGAGGGGAATTTTGCCCAATCCAAGTCGGTCTGGAGACCTAACCGGGCTTGGAACAAGGGTAAACAGGCCAAGAAGCCTGCAGCTGCCTCTAAGACAGCATGAAGGGGTAGCCCCTGATCCAGGACCGAATCTAGTAGGGGGCAGACTCTCTCTCTCTTTGCTCAGGCTTGGGCAAGAGATGTTCATTATCCCTGGGTTTTAGAAATTGTGTCCCAGGGATATTTTCTGGAATTCAAAGGCTCTCTTCCAAGGGGGACTTTTCACATTTCTCGATTGTCTGTAAACAGACAAAGAGAGAGGCGTTCTTACGCTGTGTAGAAGACCTACATACCATGGGGGTGATCCGCCCAGTCCCAAAAGAGGAACAGGGTCTAGGTTTTTACTCAAACCTGTTTGTGGTTTCCAAAAAAGAGGGAACTTTCAGATCAATCTTGGATCTCAAAATTCGAAACAAGTTCCTCAAAGTTCCATCATTCAAGATGGAGACTATTTGGTCTATTTTACCTCTGATCCAGGAGGGTCAATATATGACCACCGTGGACTTAAAGGATGCATATCTACACATCCCTATTCACAGAATTTTCACAAGGGTGCTAGGGTCCCTTCTGGCGGTTCTACGACCACGGGGCATAGCAGTGGCGCCTTATCTAGACGACATCTTATTTCAGGCGTCAACTTTCCAGCTATCCAAGTCTCACATGGACATTGTGTTGGCTTTTCTGAGATCTCACGGGTGGACGGTGAACATAAAAAAAGAATTCTCTCTTCCCTCTTATAAGAGTTTCCTTCCTAGGGACTCTGATAGACTCGGTAGAAATGAAAATATTTCTGACTGCGGTCAGAAAATCAAAGCTCTTAACCACTTGCCGAGCTTTTCATTCCATTCCTCGGCCATCAGTGGCTCAGTATATGGAGGTTATCGGACTCATGGTAGCGGCAATGGACATGGTTCCTTTTGCCCGCCTACACCTCAGACCACTACAACTATGCATGCTCAAACAGTGGAATGGGGATTATGCAGATTTGTCTCCTGAACTGCATCTGGACCAGGAGACCAGAGATTCTCTTCTCTGGTGGTTGTCTCAGGACCACTTGTCTCAGGGAATGTGTTTCCACAGGCCAGAGTGGCTCATTGTAACGACAGATGCCAGCCTGCTAGGCTGGGATGCAGTCAGGAATTCCCTGAAAGCACAGGGCTTATGGTCTCGGGGGGAATCTCTTCTCCCGATAAATATTCTAGAACTGAGAGCGATATTCAATGCGCTTCAGGCGTGGCCTCAGCTTGCTGCGGCCAAATTCATCAGGTTTCAATCGGATAACATCACGACTGTAGCTTATATCAATCATCAAGGAGGAACAAGGAGTTAATTAACTAGGTTTGAGGGGAGTAATCGCTCACCTCAACAAGAATACACATATAGCACTCCTGAGTGCTCTCACATAGATAGTATTGTACGATATACTTATTCACAATAGACTACTGTCCATGATATGGCTAATTGTTAGCAAATGAGTCCAGATAGATAGAAGTGAAAGAATGCACATTAAAATTTAACTTTTATTCTTTTTATGTTAAAATTGTATACACACATACACATGACACACAATTATTAAAACTACGGATAGGGGGAACAAAGATCAGCGTTACAGCCAGATAGAAAATAATGAAAATAGTGAATAATACTGGTAGTATAGCAAATTCAGTGTTCAAATCTCATTAGAGAAATTCCATGTAGATGCTGCTATACATACTGGTAAGCTGCCAATACTCCTGAATAAAGTAGTGATAGATTCCAGTGCCTAAAGTGTGACTCAGAGGTTTCTGCACACTAGATTAGCGTAATAGATAGTACTTGACTAATACGTATTACAAGTTCTATGCAAATATAGTGAGTAGATCATCATAGTATAGAGAGTTTAGTGTGCAGTTTTACTTGTGCTGAAGCTGATGCACATTATATCACCACAATTTAAACGGAATAATTGTGTTAATCATAGTTGAACTGAGAAATATATGTGTTATGATAGTATTTAGTTGCGCGGGTATAGTATTTAACCGCACACTTTGGCAGTAGATATCAGCTTATTGGGAGTAGACTGTATAAGCCCCTAAATGTTTACAACTGATATCTATACACTGTGATTCATTGTCTTACAGTAACTATGTAGCTTAGGTTTTTACCACCTTTTATATTCGTTCCCATTAGACATTGGGTGTATATATAGAAATATGCTCTGGCCCACTAAATTAAATACTAAAGTTGATGATTCTCACACCAGTGAGAAAACGCACTCACTGTTAAATGCTAAATCTGCTTGTAATATCTGTCATCGGTGTGCTACATAATCTAAAGATGTTGCCACTTGTGATCAAAACCGGCTCTATGTTAACACCTGCAGCCAATGTGCTGCCTCTTATAAAGACCTTTTATATTGCTACAATATTAGCAGTGACCATGCTGTGTAGTGTTACTTAAAGGTTACCAATATATCGAGTTCTGAGTGTCATGGTTCATAGTATGGACCGGATCGGTTTGTAACATCTATAGTTAGTGTAAGATTGAACGTGCTGCACGCTAAAAAATTTGGTCACACACACACTCTTAGTTTTATTATAGTAACTTGAGTTATACTAGGAGGGAGGTAGATTGTTGGATTACCACTCGTAATATTGATCTAGTGGTTACAGTGTTAATTCTGTGAGAGCTGTCAGTATAGATTTAGTATTCTGTTTGATATTAGCGTGTATATGTTTACACTTATATTTATACTTTGCTTATATAACTTGATTATTACCACCGTTGGAGTGGCTATAACTAGCTCTTGTATAAGTAAGTTTGTTATTATGTTAAATCTATTAGATCAAAAAGTATTACTAGAATACTACAGAGTGAAATTTAAATGCCAACATTAATCACCACTCCACTCGTGAACTGAATTAGCTCACCGTATTAGCAGTCAATATGCTGCATAGTACCACATCAAGGTTAACAATATAAGGAGTACTGAGAGTCACAACTCGTAGTGTGAACCGGATTTGTTTGTAATACCTATAGTCAGCGTATAAATGAACAACCTGAGTCACACACACATTCTATTAGTTAAGGAGATAGTAATTCGTTGTGAAACAAACATACGGAGCATTAACCGCTGGGACACGCTGATCGTTCCCCACTAAACGCTACCTAAAATACAGGAGCTCACTGGGCCCCTCACCAATTCCCTAACATGTTTCGCCGCTTGTCGGCTTTTTCAAAGGGTGCGCACGCGGCGCGCGAAACTGGGTTTAAATAATGTTAGTGCCTGGTTATGCCGCCCCCTGGGTGACGTCATGCAGTCCCGTGTTAAGGGATTATCTGGGTCCTAAGTCCTGTCATGTATATTTAGGTTAAACAGGTATCTGATTCATATCGACAAATGGGAGTTGTTATTACAGAATTAGATAAAAAGAAAGAAATAAGAAAGGGGAAATATTAGATTTTGATCATACATTATTTTGATATATGAATTAAATAATTGACTGCGTGAAGTGCAAATTATATCTGAGATAAATTGACCAATTGTGTTAAAATATAAAAAATCAAATCGAGTGTGAAAGTAAAATTCAAACCTACGTTGTGTGAGTGTATAAATAAATGAATAACAATAGTGGTGATACTAAATTTGGTGTAATTAAACACTAGTATGTATGGTGAGATGCTGTAATAGCATAGTTTGGCTTTTTATACTAGTGAAATAAATAAAACCAAGGACTTATTACCTTAAATTATTTTTTAATAGTGACTAATGTTACATGATAAACGTGAACCAAATGTAAATAGTGAATAACTATCCACAGATAGCGAATGGTAATAATGTTTATATTGGTGATTTAAGTGAATCGTATTAAAGAGATAAAAAACCTGTGTAACTTTGAAATATATTATACAAATGTGTTGGACAAGCACTTATTGTTCTGTGCTTAACCATATTCAGTGCAAAACAGTCAACGAGTTGTTGGTTTAATCAAAATAGATGTAAATATATAAATTTGTGAGTATATATACACAGATTTTGTTCTTATATAACCCCTATTCTTCAAAACTAGTATTATTAAATTAACATCCCTAGTCTATATTGTTTGAATATCAGAAACATATATAGAAAACACGAAAGGAGTTATTGTAAACCAGGTGGAGGTATATAGCACTATGTTATAGGATTTACAGGAATGCCACAAAGTTATTATTTTCGTTAAGTCCAAACGGTTGAATAGTGTTCAACAGATAAATCCATCTACTTTCTGCCTTCAAAAGGGCCTGTTCAATATTGCCCCCTCGTATGCCCAAATCAATTTTCTGTATCCCCCAGCATTGGAGGCCTGATTGTCTAGAATTGTGCACTTTAAGGAAGTGTCTGGCAACTGAGGTGATAGTTTTTCCTGCTTTGCTGTCATTGGCTGCGTTTTTGATATTTCTGAGATGCTCCTGCAGTCTAATTCTGATTTTCCTAGTCGTCATACCAACGTAACATTTTGCACATTTGCATTGGAGTACATAGATCACTCCCTCTGTTGTACAATTGATATGTGATTTGATTTGGTGAATTTTTCCAAAACGATCTTCAATTTGATTTATTTTCTTCATGAAGCTGCATGTACTGCACGTACCACATTTGAAGGAACAATGTCTTAAAAAAAAAAATCAGAATTAGACTGCAGGAGCATCTCAGAAATATCAAAAACGCAGCCAATGACAGCAAAGCAGGAAAAACTATCACCTCAGTTGCCAGACACTTCCTTAAAGTGCACAATTCTAGACAATCAGGCCTCCAATGCTGGGGGATACAGAAAATTGATTTGGGCATACGAGGGGGCAATATTGAACAGGCCCTTTTGAAGGCAGAAAGTAGATGGATTTATCTGTTGAACACTATTCAACCGTTTGGACTTAACGAAAATAATAACTTTGTGGCATTCCTGTAAATCCTATAACATAGTGCTATATACCTCCACCTGGTTTACAATAACTCCTTTCGTGTTTTCTATATATGTTTCTGATATTCAAACAATATAGACTAGGGATGTTAATTTAATAATACTAGTTTTGAAGAATAGGGGTTATATAAGAACAAAATCTGTGTATATATACTCACAAATTTATATATTTACATCTATTTTGATTAAACCAACAACTCGTTGACTGTTTTGCACTGAATATGGTTAAGCACAGAACAATAAGTGCTTGTCCAACACATTTGTATAATATATTTCAAAGTTACACAGGTTTTTTATCTCTTTAATACGATTCACTTAAATCACCAATATAAACATTACCATTCGCTATCTGTGGATAGTTATTCACTATTTACATTTGGTTCACGTTTATCATGTAACATTAGTCACTATTAAAAAATAATTTAAGGTAATAAGTCCTTGGTTTTATTTATTTCACTAGTATAAAAAGCCAAACTATGCTATTACAGCATCTCACCATACATACTAGTGTTTAATTACACCAAATTTAGTATCACCACTATTGTTATTCATTTATTTATACACTCACACAACGTAGGGTTGAATTTTACTTTCACACTCGATTTGATTTTATATATTTTAACACAATTGGTCAATTTATCTCAGATATAATTTGCACTTCACGCAGTCAATTATTTAATTCATATATCAAAATAATGTATGATCAAAATCTAATTTCTCCAACATAGGTGTGTCCGGTCCACGGCGTCATCCTTACTTGTGGGATATTCTCTTCCCCAACAGGAAATGGCAAAGAGCCCAGCAAAGCTGGTCACATGATCCCTCCTAGGCTCCGCCTTCCCCAGTCATTCTCTTTGCCGTTGTACAGGCAACATCTCCACGGAGATGGCTTAGAGTTTTTTGGTGTTTAAATGTAGTTTTTATTCTTCAATCAAGAGTTTGTTATTTTAAAATAGTGCTGGTATGTACTATTTACTCTGAAACAGGAAAGAGATGAAGATTTCTGTTTGTAAGAGGAAAATGATTTTAGCAACCGTTACTAAAATCGATGGCTGTTTCCACACAGGACTGTTGAGAGGAATTAACTTCAGTTGGGGGAAACAGTGAGCAGACTTTTGCTGCTTGAGGTATGACACATTTCTAACAAGACTCGGTAATGCTGGAAGCTGTCATTTTCCCTATGGGAACCGGTAAGCCATTTTCTTAGTTTAAGTAAAAGAATAAAGGGCTTCATTAGGGCTTAAAAAACTGGTAGACATTTTTCTGGGCTAAAACGATTACTTTACTAAGTATATTTGGAAGATTATTACTTTTAATAGTTGTTAAATCTTGGGGATTGTTTTAATAAAAACGGCAGGCACTGTATTGGACACCTTTTTCACTGGGGGCCTTTTCTAGTCATAGACAGAGCCTCATTTTCGCTCCTCTAATGCGCAGTTGTTTTTGGAAAGCATGGCATGCAGATGCATGTGTGAGGAGCTAAGAACCACTGAAAAAGCTTATAGAAGGCATCATTTGGTATCGTATTCCCCTCTGGGCTTGGTTGGGTCTCAGCAAAGCAGATACCTGGGACTGTATAGGGGTTAAATGTAAAAACGGCTCCGGTTCCGTTATTTTAAGGGTTAAAGCTTTCAAATTTGGTGTGCAATACTTTTAAGGCTTTAAGTTACTGTGGTGAAATTTTGGTGAAATTTGAACAATTCCTTCATACTTTTTCACATATTCAGTAATAAAGTGTGTTCAGTTTGAAATTTAAAGGGACAGTAACGGTTTTATTGTAAAACGTTTTTTGTGCTTTGTTGACAAGTTTAAGCCTGTTTAACATGTCTGAACCATCAGATAACGATGTTCTATATGTATGAAAGCCAATGTGTCTCCCCATTTAAATATATGTGATATATTTGTGTCATAATGTCCAAACAAAGTAGGGATAATAATGCCATAGATATGATATTGCCCAAGATGATTCCTCTAATGAGGGGAGTAAGCATGGTACTGCATCATCCCCTTCTGTGTCTACACCAGTTTTGCCCACACAAGAGGCCCCTAGTACATCTAGTGCGCCAATACTTATTACCATACAACAATTAATGGCTGTAATGGATAATTCTATTGCATGCATTTTTTCCAAAATGCCTACTTATCAGAAAAAGCGTGATTGCTCTGTTTTAAACACTGAAGAGCAAGAGGACGCTGATAATATCTGTTCTGACATACCCTCACACCTATCTGAAGGGGCCAGGAGGGAGGTTTTGTCTGAGGGAGAAATTTCAGATTCAGGGAAAATTTCTCAACAAGCAGAACCTGATATTGTAACTTTTAAATTTAAATTTCAACATCTCCACGCACTACTTAAGGAGGTATTATCTACTCTGGATGATTGTGACAATTTGGTCATTCCAGAGAAATTAGGTAAGATGGACAAGTTCCTAGAGGTTCCGGTGCCCCCCGATGTTTTTCCTATACTCAAGCGGGTGGCGGACATAGTAAATAAGGAGTGGGAAAGGCCCGGCATACCTTTTGTCCTCCCCCTATATTTAAGAAATTAGTTCCTATAGTCGACCCCAGAAAGGACTTATAGCATACAGTCCCCAAGGTCGAGGGGGCGGTTTCTACTCTAAACAAACGCACTTCTATTCCTATAGAAGATAGTTGTGCTTTCAAGATCCTATGGATTAAAGGTTAGAGGGTTTGCTTAAAAAGATGTTTGTTCAGCAAGGTTACCTTCTACAACCAATTTCATGCATTGTTCCTGTCACTACAGCTGCGTGTTTCTGGTTTGAAGAACTAGAAAAGTCGCTCAATAAAGAATCTTCGTACGAGGAGGTTTTGGACAGAGTTCAAGCTCTTAAATTGGCTAACTCTTTTTTATTTTAGATGCCGCTTTGCAATTAGCTAGATTAGCGGCGAATAATTCAGGGTTTGCTATCGTGGCGCGCAGAGCGCTTTTGCTTAACATCCCTTTCAAGGGTAAAACACTGTTTGGCCCTGACTTGAAAGAGATTATTTCAGACATCACTGGGGGAAAGGGCCACGCCCTTCCTCTGGATAGGTCTTTTAAGGCTAAAAAGAAGCCAAATTTTCGTCCCTTTCGCAGAAACGGACCAGCCTCAAATTCTACACCCTCTAAGCAAGAGGGTAATACTTCTCAAACCAAGCCAGCCTGGAGGCCGATGCAAGGCTGGAACAAGGGTAAGCAGGCCAAGTCACCTGCCACTGCTACCAAAACAGCATGAAGTGTTGGCCCCCGATCTGGGAAGGATCTGGTGGGGGGCAGACTTTCTCTCTTTGCTCAGGCTGGGGCAAGAGATGTTCAGGATCCTTGGGCGCTAGAAATAGTTTCTCAAGGTTATCTCCTGGAATTCAGGGAACTACCCCCAAGGGGAAGGTTCCACGGGTCTCAATTATCTTCGAACAGGCATTCTTACACTGTGTAGAAGACCTGTTAAGCATGGTAGTGATTCATCCTGTTCCATTAGGAGAACAAGGGATGGGTTTTTACTCCAACCTGTTCATAATTCCCAAAAAAGAGGGAACATTCAGACCTATTTTAGATCTCAAGATTCTAAACAAGTTTCTAAGGGTTTCATCATTCAAAATGGAAACCATTCGAACGATCCTTCCTACCATCCAGGAAGGTCAATTCATGACCACGGTGGACTTAAAGGATGCGTACCTACGTATTCCTATCCACAAGGAACATTTTCGGTTCCTAAGGTTCGCCTTTCTGGACAAGCATTACCTGTGGCACTTCCATTCGGATTAGCCACTGCTCCAAGGATTTTCACAAGGGTACTAGGGTCCCTTCTAGCGGTGCTAAGACCAAGGGGCATTGCAGTAGTACCTTACTTGGACGACATCCTGATTCAAGTGTCGTCTCTGTCAAAAGCAAGGGCTCATACGGACATTGTCCTAGCCTTTCTCAGATCTCACAGGTGGAAAGTGAACATAGAAAAAAGTTCTCTGTCCCCGTCAACAAGAGTTCCCTTCTTGGGAACAATAATAGTTTCCTTAGAAATGAAGGTTTTTCTGACAGAGGCCAGAAAATCAAAACTTCTAAGCTCTTGTCAGGTACTTCATTCTGTTCTTCTTCCTTCCATAGCGCAGTCCATGGAAGTAATAGGTTTGATGGTTGCGGCAATGGACATAGTTCCTTTTGCACGAATTCATCTAAGACCATTGCACCTGTGCATGCTCAGACAGTGGAATGGGGATTATACAGACTTGTCTCCGACGATACAGGTAGATCAAATAACCAGAGATTCACTCCGTTGGTGGCTGACCCTGGACAACCTGTCACAGGGAATGAGCTTCCGCAGACCAGAATAGGTCATTGTCACGACCGACGCCAGTCTGGTGGGCTGGGGCGCGGTCTTGGAACCCCTGAAAACTCAGGGTCTATGGTTTCGGGAAGACTCTCTTCTCCCGATAAACATAATGGAACTGAGAGCGATATTCAATGCTCTCAAGGCTTGGCCTCGACTAGCAAAGGCCAAATTCATAAGGTTTCAATCAGACATCATGACGACTGTTACATATATCAACCATCAGGGGGTAACAAGGAGTTCCCTGGCGATGGAGGAGCATCCGGGGGAGTGGGAACTCCATCTGGAAATCTTTGCCCAAATAACTCAATTATGGGGCATTCCAGACCTTGTTCTGATGGCCTCTCGTCAGAACTTCATGGTCCCTTGTTACGGGTCCAAATCCAGGGATCCCAAGGCGACTCTATTGGATACAATAGTAGCACCTTGGATCTTCAACCTAGCTTATGTATTCCCACCGTTTCCTCTCATTCCCAGGCTGGTAGCCAGGATCAATCTGGAGAGGGCTTCGGTGACCTTGATAGTTCCTGTGTGGCCACGCAGGACTTGGTATGCAGACCTGGTGAATGTGTCATCGGCTCCACCATGGAAGCTACCTTTGAGACAGGACCTTCTTATTCAGGGTCCATTCGAACATCCGAATCTGGTTTTCCTCCAACTGACTGCTTGGAGTTTGAACGCTTGATTTTATCAAAGCGTGGGTTTTCAGATTCTGTAATAGATACTCTTATTCAGGCTAGAAAGCCTGTAACTAGAAAAATTTACCATAATATATGGAAAAAATATATCTGTTGGTGTGAATCTAAAGGATTCCCATGGAACAAGATAAAAATTCCTAAGATTCTTTCCTTTCTACAAGAAGGTTTGGAGAAAGGATTTTCTGCGAGTTCTCTGAAGGGACAGATCTCTGCTTTATCTGTTTTACTTCACAAAAGGCTGGCAGCTGTGCCAGACGTTTAAGCGTTTGTTCAGGCTCTGGTTAGAATCAAGCCTGTTTACAGACCTTTGACTCTTCCCTGGAGTCTTAATCTAGTTCTTTCAGTTCTTCAAGGGGTTTCGTTTTAACCCTTACATTCCGTAGATATTAAGTTATTATCTTGGAAAGTTTTGTTTTAGGTTGCAATTTCTTCCGCTAGAAGAGTTTCTGAGTTATCTGCTCTGCAGTGTTCTCCGCCCTATCTGGTCCATGCAGATAAGGTGGTTTTTACGTACTGAGCCTGGTTTTCTTCCGAAGGTTGTTTCCAACAAAAATATTAACCAGGAGATAGTTGTACCTTCTTTGTGTCCGAATCCAGTTTCATAGAAGGAACGTTTGTTACACAATTTGGACGTTGTCCGTGCTCTAAAATTCTATTTAGATGCTACAAAGGATTTCAGACAAACATCTTCCTTGTTTGTTGTTTATTCTGGTAAAAGGAGAGGTCAAAAAGCAACTTCTACCTCTCTATCTTTTGGGCTTAAAAGCATCATCAGATTGGCTTATGAGACTGCCGGACGGCAGCCTCCTGAAAGAATCACAGCTCATTCCACTAGGGCCGTGGCTTCCACATGGGCCTTTAAGAACGAGGCTTCTGTTGATCAGATATGTAAGGCAGCGACTTGGTCTTCACTGCACACTTTTACCAAATTTTACAAATTTGATACTTTTGCTTCTTCTGAGGCTATTTTTGGGAGAAAGGTTTTGCAAACCGTGGTGCCTTCCATCTAGGTGACCTGATTTGCTCCCTCCCATCATCCGTGTCCTAAAGCTTTGGTATTGGTTCCCACAAGTAAGGATGACGCCGTGGACCGGACACACCTATGTTGGAGAAAACAGAATTTATGTTTACCTGATAAATTACTTTCTCCAACGGTGTGTCCGGTCCACGGCCCGCCCTGGTTTTTTAATCAGGTCTGATGATTTATTTTCTTTAACTACAGTCACCACGGTATCATATGATTTCTCCTATGCAAATATTCCTCCTTTACGTCGGTCGAATGACTGGGGAAGGCGGAGCCTAGGAGGGATCATGTGACCAGCTTTGCTGGGCTCTTTGCCATTTCCTGTTGGGGAAGAGAATATCCCACAAGTAAGGATGACGCCGTGGACCGGACACACCGTTGGAGAAAGTAATTTATCAGGTAAACATAAATTCTGTTATTTCCCCTTTCTTATTTCTTTCTTTTTATCTAATTCTGTAATAACAACTCCCATTTGTCGATATGAATCAGATACCTGTTTAACCTAAATATACATGACAGGATTTAGGACCCAGATAATCCCTTAACACGGGACTGCATGACGTCACCCAGGGGGCGGCATAACCAGGCACTAACATTATTTAAACCCAGTTTCGCGCGCCGCGTGCGCACCCTTTGAAAAAGCCGACAAGCGGCGAAACATGTTAGGGAATTGGTGAGGGGCCCAGTGAGCTCCTGTATTTTAGGTAGCGTTTAGTGGGGAACGATCAGCGTGTCCCAGCGGTTAATGCTCCGTATGTTTGTTTCACAACGAATTACTATCTCCTTAACTAATAGAATGTGTGTGTGACTCAGGTTGTTCATTTATACGCTGACTATAGGTATTACAAACAAATCCGGTTCACACTACGAGTTGTGACTCTCAGTACTCCTTATATTGTTAACCTTGATGTGGTACTATGCAGCATATTGACTGCTAATACGGTGAGCTAATTCAGTTCACGAGTGGAGTGGTGATTAATGTTGGCATTTAAATTTCACTCTGTAGTATTCTAGTAATACTTTTTGATCTAATAGATTTAACATAACAAACTTACTTATACAAGAGCTAGTTATAGCCACTCCAACGGTGGTAATAATCAAGTTATATAAGCAAAGTATAAATATAAGTGTAAACATATACACGCTAATATCAAACAGAATACTAAATCTATACTGACAGCTCTCACAGAATTAACACTGTAACCACTAGATCAATATTACGAGTGGTAATCCAACAATCTACCTCCCTCCTAGTATAACTCAAGTTACTATAATAAAACTAAGAGTGTGTGTGTGACCAAATTTTTTAGCGTGCAGCACGTTCAATCTTACACTAACTATAGATGTTACAAACCGATCCGGTCCATACTATGAACCATGATACTCAGAACTCGATATATTGGTAACCTTTAAGTAACACTACACAGCATGGTCACTGCTAATATTGTAGCAATATAAAAGGTCTTTATAAGAGGCAGCACATTGGCTGCAGGTGTTAACATAGAGCCGGTTTTGATCACAAGTGGCAACATCTTTAGATTATGTAGCACACCGATGACAGATATTACAAGCAGATTTAGCATTTAACAGTGAGTGCGTTTTCTCACTGGTGTGAGAATCATCAACTTTAGTATTTAATTTAGTGGGCCAGAGCATATTTCTATATATACACCCAATGTCTAATGGGAACGAATATAAAAGGTGGTAAAAACCTAAGCTACATAGTTACTGTAAGACAATGAATCACAGTGTATAGATATCAGTTGTAAACATTTAGGGGCTTATACAGTCTACTCCCAATAAGCTGATATCTACTGCCAAAGTGTGCGGTTAAATACTATACCCGCGCAACTAAATACTATCATAACACATATATTTCTCAGTTCAACTATGATTAACACAATTATTCCGTTTAAATTGTGGTGATATAATGTGCATCAGCTTCAGCACAAGTAAAACTGCACACTAAACTCTCTATACTATGATGATCTACTCACTATATTTGCATAGAACTTGTAATACGTATTAGTCAAGTACTATCTATTACGCTAATCTAGTGTGCAGAAACCTCTGAGTCACACTTTAGGCACTGGAATCTATCACTACTTTATTCAGGAGTATTGGCAGCTTACCAGTATGTATAGCAGCATCTACATGGAATTTCTCTAATGAGATTTGAACACTGAATTTGCTATACTACCAGTATTATTCACTATTTTCATTATTTTCTATCTGGCTGTAACGCTGATCTTTGTTCCCCCTATCCGTAGTTTTAATAATTGTGTGTCATGTGTATGTGTGTATACAATTTTAACATAAAAAGAATAAAAGTTAAATTTTAATGTGCATTCTTTCACTTCTATCTATCTGGACTCATTTGCTAACAATTAGCCATATCATGGACAGTAGTCTATTGTGAATAAGTATATCGTACAATACTATCTATGTGAGAGCACTCAGGAGTGCTATATGTGTATTCTTGTTGAGGTGAGTGATTACTCCCCTCAAACCTAGTTAATGTACTTTCTTCAATACACAGCACCAACCCCCAAGTTCAGGTTATTACACCTGAGTATCTTCTTGATAGGGCAGCAGTGCTCATTGATGTCCCAGTAGTGCCATTGGTTCCTCTCTTTTTGTTCTCAGGAACAAGGAGTTCTCTAGCAATGTTGGAGGTAACCAAAATAATCCGATGGGCAGAGAATCACTCTTGCCATCTCTCAGCAATCCACATCCCAGGAGTAGAGAACTGGGAGGCGGATTTCCTAAGTCGTTAGATTTTTCATCTGGGGGAGTGGGAACTCCATCCGGAGGTTTTTGCCCAGCTGATTCAGCTATTGGGCACACCAAAATTGGATCTGATGGCGTCCCGTCAGAATGCCAAACTTTCTCGTTACGGGTCCAGGTCCCAGGATCCCAAGGCAGTACTGATAGCTGCTCTAGCAGTGCCTTGGTCCTTCAATCTGGCCTATGCATTTCCTCTCCTTCTACGTCTGGTTGCATACTAAGTCCTGCAGACCTAGTGGACATGTCCTCGGTTCTACCATGGACTCTGCCAATGAGGCAGGACTTTCTAATCCAAGGTCTGTTCACGCATCCAAATCTAATTTCTCTGCGTCTGACTGCTTGGAGATTGAACGCCTGATTCTATCAAAGCGTGGTTTCGCTGAGTCGGTCATTGATACCCTGATTCAGGCTAGAAAGCCTGTCACCAGTAAGATCTATCATAAGATTTGGCGCAAATATCTTTATTGGTATGAATCCAAAGGTTACTCGTGGAGTAAGATTAGGATTCCTAGAATATTGTCTTTTCTCCAAGAAGGTTTGGAGAAGGGATTATCAGCTAGTTCCTTATAAGGACAAATATCTGCTTTGTCTATTCTTCTACACAAATGCCTGGCAGATGTCCCAGACGTTCGAGCATTTAGTCAGGCTTTGGTCAGAATCAAGCCTGTATTTAAACCTGTTGCACCGCCATGGAGCCTAAATTTAGTTCTTAAAGTTCTTCAAGGGGTTCCGTTTGAACCTATGCATTCCTGGATATTAAGTTTCTATCTTGGAAAGTTTTGTTTTTAGTAGCGATCTCTTCGGCTCGAAGAGTTTCTGAGCTATATGCTTTACAGTGTGATTCCCCTTATCTTATTTTCCATGCAGATAAGGTGGTTTTGCGTAACAAACCTGGGTTTCTTCCTAAGGTTGTTTTTTTTAAGAATATCAATCAAGAGATTGTTGTTCCTTCACTGTGTCCTTATCCTTCTTCAAAGAAGGAACGTCTGTTGCACAATCTTGATGTGGTTCGTGCTTTAAAGTTCTACTTACAAGCAACTAAAGATTTCCGTCAAACATCTTCATTGTTTGTTGTTGTTTATTCTGGTAAGCGGAGAGGTCAGAAGGCTAAGGCTACCTCTCTTTCCTTTTGGCTGAAAAGAATCATCCGTTTGGCTTATGAGACTGCTGGCCAACAGTCTCCTGAAAGGATTACTGCTCATTCTACTAGAACTGTCTCTTCCACATGGCTTTTAAACATGAGGCTTCTGTTGAACAGATTTGTAATGCAGCGACTTGGTCTTCGCTTCATACTTTTTTTCCAAATTTTCCAAATGTGATACTTTTGCTTCTTCGGAGGCTATTTTTGGGAGAAAGGTTCTACAAGCAGTGGTGCCTTCCGTTTAAGGTCCCTGTCTTGTCCCTCCCTTCATCCGTGTCCTAAAGCTTTGGTATTGGTATCCCACAAGTAAGGATGAATCCATGGACTCGATACATCTTACAAGAGAAAACATAATTTATGCTTACCTGATAAATTTATTTCTCTTGTGATGTATCGAGTCCACGGCCCGCCCTGTTTATTAAGACAGGCATATATATTTTTATTTTTAAACCATCAGTCACCACTGCACCCTATAGTTTCTCCTTTTTCTTCCTAGCCTTCGGTCGAATGACTGGGGGGTGGAGCTAAGGGGGGAGTTATATAGGCAGCTCTGCTGTGGGTGCTCTCTCTGCCACTTCCTGTAGGTGAGGAGAATATCCCACAAGTAAGGATGAATCTGGGGACTCGTCACAAGCGAAATAAATTTATCAGGTAAGCATAATTTGTTTTTGTGAAGCCTGCTAATGGTGTTACTAGTTGATCTATGTGTTTCTTGTAGTACTTCATACTGAGGCCATCTGGACCTGGACTTTTCCCCCTCGGTATTGCTTGTAATGGGGAGGTCCAGTTTGTCTGCCTCCTCTTTTTCTAGGGTGGGAAGGTCAAGTTCTGTGAGATATGTCCCTATTGCTTGAGGTGCAGCCTTTCTTTAATTTTGTACAGTGTTGTGTAGTACTGCCGAAACACTTCGGCTATGCTCTTACTGTCTTTACATACTTTCCCTTGCTCGTCTGATATGGTGTGTACAAATGTATTTAGTTGCCATCTCCTGAGGGCCCTGGCTAGTGATGTTCCTGGTTTGTCCTGCATCTCAAAATATTTCTGTTTCAGTAGTGTTGATTTAAGCTGATGTTCTTTTGTGAGGTAATTTTTAAGGGATTGTCTAAGTCGCGTTAGTGAAGCTAGTATAGTGGCGTCCTGTGGGTCTATTTTGTGTTTTTTCTCCCAATATCCTATTTGCGCTAATGTAGAGTTTAGGTATTGCCTCTTCTCTTTTTTGTCCCTAGCCTTGAGTTCCATTAACTCTCCTCGTATCACACATTTGTGTGCCTCCCATACACTGGTTGGGGCAATTCCCTCTGTACTATTCTCTTTGAAGTAATTGTGTAAAGCTTTACCTACCGCCTCCTTGTTTAGTGGGTTTTCTAACCTATATTCATCTAACCTCCAGATGTATGGTCTATGCGGTATATCTGGCCATTCAACATTACATTGCACGGGTGCATGATCTGACCATGCAATCTAGTATTTTAGAGTCTGTAACCATGGCTAATCCTATTTGGTCCATAAGGATGTAATCTATTCTTGAATATGTACAATGTGGAAGAGAAAAGAATGTATAATCTTTAGAGCTAGGGTTGAGTGTTCTCCATGCATCATGGAGTCTTTGCTGTTGTATGTTGCTGTTCACCGACCTAATTACTCTCTTAGAGGTACTGGTGGTCCCTGTGGATGTGTCAATGGTGGGGTCTAGCGGTAAATTGAAATCCCCTCCTACAAACATGGTTCCCATGGCATGTACCATCAGTGTTTGGAATATGGTTCTAAATGTGTGATGTTGGTCTTTGTTTGGTAGGTACACATTTGCGAATGTAACCGGCTTATTATATAGTAGGCCCACAATGATCAGGTATCTCCCTCCCCTGTCCCTCTCTATATGTGTTGCCTGTAACTGTAGTGAGTTTTTAAAAATAATTCCTACCCAACCTTTTTTGGTGTTTCCTGAGGCTAGGTATGCTGTTCTATATTTGTAGCTTAATAACTTCGGTTCCCTACCTTTCTTGAAGTGCGTCTCTTGAATAAATAAGACATCCCACGTTGTTTTATATAAGTCCCAAAAGACTATTGACCTTTTTTCTGGGCCGTTTAATCCCCTGACATTCACTGTGGTTAGAGTGATGTTATGTATGTTGGTTGCCATCGTATTTGTGTCCGCCTTGTATCGCTGTATCCGGGGTAGTGTGTGTTTGTCTAAGATGGAGATGATTATGAGCTGTAAAACTGCAAACAAAATGTTGACATAAAAATGCAATGAAATATAAGGTTTCATTCAAACAAATATAAGTATCCAAGCAATTCACAAACTATGTTATACTAGTTGTACTATGGCCTATGCAGCCCTTAACAATATATCTTACTGACACTATATTTCAAATAACTAATAGTGATTACATTTTAGCTACAATAACAATAAATTCTGTTCTAAGGGTAGTATCTCCACTTCCAGACCTGAATTGTAATGTCTTTTAAGTAAATTAGCTTATCATACGACCTGTAGCCTCGTCTCAACATTTTGTCCTGTCGATATAGTCCATCTGGTTGATGGAGTCCATTATCTGTGGAGATTGTTTCTTGGGATTCTTTATTGGGGTTGGTTCTTGTGGTCTCCCTTTGTTGATCTTTCTGTCTATTGTTTGCAATATGTTGGTCCCCCATGTTGTGTTGTCTTTCCTCTGGGTCTGGTATGTTGATTTTTAGGGTCTCATTAAAGTGAGGCAGATCGTCCAAGTTCTTGAATGCCACAGTGGTGCCTCCCTTAGTAGCTATAATGCTCACTGGAAAACCCCATCTATATGGTATGTTCTGTTCCCTGAGAACTGACGTGATGAACTGTAAATCTCTCCTTCTGCAGCGTTGCAGGGCTCAAATCAGCAAAAACTTGGATGTGATTCCCTGCATGTGTTATCTTCTGCTTCTGTCTCGCATGTCTGAGGATGTATTCTTTGTCTTTGTAATTTAGTAGTTTCAAAATTATATCCCTAGGGGCAGCCTTATGCTGGGGTTTTGTTCTCAGCACCCTATGTGCTCTTTCAATTTTAACATCTTGTGCACTGTTTGTGCCTTTTATTGTTCGGAACAGGTCCTGCAAACAGCCCTCTATAGCAGATGGTAGTACTGATTTGGGGATGCGGCGTATACGTAAATTATTACGCCTGCCCCTATTGTCCAGATCTTCTACTTTATCCAATAATTGATGTATTGTTTCTTGTTGGTCATATACCATTTTTGATAGATGTTGGACATCGTTGCTTGTTGTATTGTGGAATTCTTCCAGTGCTGTGACTCTATTTACCTTTGTCTTTTTTTTAGCTCTCCATACCATGTTTTTACTTCCCCTATTATTTCTTTAATATCTTCTTTTGTCAATAGTTGAGAGGTATTCGGTGTGAAGAGGGGTTGTTGCTTATCTACCTGCTCATGGGGTATTGAAGAATCTCTATTTTTTATTTAGTGTTCTGCTTTCAGTGTGTGGCCCCCTTCTCTTTTTTAAACGTATTCATATGCCTTAGGGCTCAGTAGGCCTATCAGCCCTTATAGTTTCTGTTAGGTTCTGGCTCCTGTTATCCCTCTGTGTGCCTGTCTTAATTTAGCGATTTATTTTCATATGCAGCTCACATTAAAAGGCTCTATTTATATCTATGCGGTTTGCCTGTATGTTTACTTTTGGCCTTGCAGATTATTTCAGGCTCTGCTGTGTCTTGTTTATGCAGCGTGTCTCATTTTCTACATGTGTTTTCTCCTACCAATGTTCAGAACACCCCCTGCTGTGTCCAGTTAGATCTTTTAACTTTTAAGTCGTGTCCCTTCCTTATTGTACTTTGTACTTGCTGTTAAGCTGGTGTGCGCATCTGCGCATGGATCACCACTGCTAGTTGCCATGCGGTCTCTCTGCCTCTCCGTTCCGCTCTTCTCCACAAGTCCGCTCACGTGATGAGCCGTATGTGTCAGCCCGGTTTGCGGTACAGTGCCCGTGAGTGTCTGAGCTCACCCACCTCTGTTCTGTTCGCACTGCTCTCCCACGGCGTGGTCTCAAGCACCATGTGCTGTTCAGCTCCGGATGTTTAGCCACTGGTATCGAAGGGGTATTTGTCTTTTTTTTTCTTTTTTCTTTAAGCAAGGCTGATCCCTGATGCTTGAGCGCTTTTATGGTGCTTGAATTGGGCTATATCTGTAATTTTGTCAGGCTAATTTTATGAGGTCTGGATAGTGGGGCCTAGGAGCTAATGAATCAGTCGGCCATCTCCCTGTGCGGCCAAGCTCCTCCCCCATGGGACTGGAGTTTTAGCCTCTCAGTGAGAGCATTGACGAAAGTTAATCTGGAGATGCAGGGAGAGTTTTTCTGCGAACCCATCCAGACTGCCTGCTAACAGCTCCTTAAAGGGACAGTCTAGTCCAAAAAAACTTTCATGATTCAGATAGAGCATGTAATTTTAAACAATTTTCCAATTTACTTTTATCACCAATTTTTCTTTGTTCTTTTGGTATTCTTAGTTGAAAGCTTAACCTAAGCTAGGTTCATATGCTAATTTCTTAGACCTTGAAGGCCGCCTCTTAAGAATGCATTTTAACAGGTTTTTCCCCACTAGAAGAGGGTGTTAGCTCATGTTTTTCAAATAGATAACACTGTGCTCATGCACGTGAAGTTACCTGGGAGCCATCACCGATTGGATAAACTGCAAGTCTATCAATAAAACTGAAATAAAGGGGCAGTCTGCAGAGGCTTAGATACAAGATAATCAGAGGTAAAAAAATATATAAATATAACTGTTGGTTATGCAAAATTAGGGAATGGGTAAAAAAAGGATTATCTATCTTTTAAAACGATAACAATTCTGGTGTAGACTGTCCCTTTAAGCAATAATTGTTGACGAGTTTCACTGTCTGCTTTTTCTTCACTCAAGTAGTCAATGTCCGGAGCGATGCTATAAGACTGTCACACTTGAGAGGCTTTGTTTGTGTTCCACAGCATGGATTCTGGTAAGGTTGTTTAAATTTTTACATATGTTGAAAACGCTGAAGACAGGGTCACAGTGTGACTCCTTTTTATCTTAATAGAATCATGAGTTTATATCTCCTGAGGGAGGTTATTGAACAGTGGGAATTAATCAAATGCGATTTTATGTGTGCGATTTATTGGGCTCATAGACTGTTTGTTTATGTGGTAATGGAACACACAGGTTTTTACTTTCACTTTGAACGCTGCACAGCTTGTAGCTTGGCGCTTTTTTTTCTCATAGCAGAGGCCGTCCTGCCTTGCGCACCACGTGACCGGGTGTGGTCACACTTTCGTTTTCTCTTTTCTGACCGAGCTAGCTGTCTGAGAAGACATTTGTTTCTCTGTTTGCCTGGGTCTAGGAGGTGGTGAGTGCCCCAGTCATTGGGAGTATAAAGCTGCCGTTTTTGTGAGAAATAAAAATATAATTTATTCTGTCTCCTACTGTTATTAATGCAAGCTATGGAGGATTCTGATATGCTTGAGGGTACTCCCTCTATTCTTAATAGTAATACCTGTCTATATTGTGAGGAGGCATCAGTGTGCCTGCCCTCTCAACTATGTTTCATATGCATCAACAAGGTTATTATGTCTAAGAAGGTTAACCCCTTTAGTACTACTGAGCCATCCACCTCTGAGGACTCACCGTCCTGTGAGGTGCATACCCATCGGTCATCTCCCTCATCTTGTGCAACTTCCTGTAGCACGCCTGAACATCAGACTTTACCGCGCAGTTAAAGACAGCAGTGTCTGTGGCTCTTAGTGCTTTACCTCTCCCTGTCAAGCGCAAGCGAAAGGTTAAACATAGCTCTCCTGCCCAGGGGTCATTCAGTGGGCTATTAGATTTGTCTGTTTTTCAAGTATCCAAGGATGGGTCACAGAGTCTTCAGAGGGTAAACTTTCTGGATCGGAGTCTGCTACCTTTAGACCTCCTGTTGCGGAGGAGCCAGCCTTTAGATTTAAGATTGAACACTTGTTTTGTTTCTTCTAAAGGAGGTTCTGTCAACATTAGAGGTTCCATCGACATTAGCGGTTCCAGAGGCCAAGTTTCCTGATTAATTTTTTGATCCTTAAATTAGACAGAGTGTACGTGGTCAGGGTAGCGCCTCTAACTTTTCCTGTACCTGTAAAAATGGCGAACATTAATAATGAGTGGGATAGAATTGGATCTTCCTTTTCCCCTTTGTCTGCCTTTAAAAAATGTATTCCCAGACTCTCAACTGGAGTTGTGGGGTTCCGTCCCTAAGGTAGATGGCACTATCTCCATGCTAGCCAAGTGGACTACTATGCTTCTTGAGGATAGCTCGTCATTCGGAGAGCCGACGGATAAGAAGATGGAAACTTTACTCAGAAAAATGTTTCAGCATACGGGATACTTGTTTCAGGCCCGGACTGGCCATAGGGCATACCGGGCAAGTGCCCGGTAGGCCGTGAGGATGTTTTGCCCCACCCACCGTGATCACATTATTTTATATATTATGGTATATTGGTATAATTTGTTCAACAAATTTTGTGAGACTTATAAAAATGTTCATTCTTTATTATCAATGTTCTATTATATTTATGTGACACATACATTGCATTCTAATTGCCAAATGCCAATTTGCCTGCAGCCTGACCCTGTTTTGCTAATAGCCAGCCACCAGCTCTGATATACAGTACCTTCCCGGGCCGGCCGGCGGCTGCACACTGTAACTAAGTGACACACACGGCCGAACTACATGATGCAGCGGCGTGTGCAGTATGTCCGCGACCATGTGACAACTGTCAGATCATGTCTGAATATAGGAGAGAATAGATGCTGGGCCGGGCCGGGCCATCGGATCTGTCCTCTCAGATGAGAGCACAGAGCAGACTCGAGTCTCAGGAGGGGGTCAGACAGACTTCCATTTTTGTTAGCAGGTCAGTGATCAGTGTTCTCCCGATTTGGGCAGCATGATGCCAGCAGTAAGTGGCGTATAAACCGCAAAGCAAGATGGAAAACAAACCGCAGCAGTTAAGTGATCTAACTTTTTGAATAAAGTGGAAGCATGATAGAAAGGGGAAATATACCCTTTCTATGGTGCTTTTATACCATTTTCCCCCGCTGAAGCCGATCAGTAATTTGGTGTGAAATCAGTGTGTGCACTTTGTTTCTAAATGAATATATGTTCCGTGGAACCTAATGGAGCTATAGAACGATCTCTGCTCAAATAATTATATTCTTAATACTTCAGAAATGCGTTAACACTGAAAATGATAAATTAGCCTACAGAGCAACAGTAAACAGAAAATAAAGCCACATGAAAATTGCCTATGGGTAATTGTACTTTTCAATTGTGCATTTTCTGTCTATACCGCCTTTCCACTAACAAATGCTCAGAGTGCTGCTTTTAAACATTGTAAAACACAAAACGTTTTCTACATATTATACTTGATAAATTAACGTTTTACGTCATTTTTATTTTACCTTTTGTCTTTGTAAACCTAATCGAGTGCTATGGAAAATATTCTGTGTTAATGTTTGCTTATTAATTTGGCATGTGAACTGAAATTAGATGGAATCTACATGACTGCTAATGTATTTCTCTTGTAAAGGTGTATCCAGTCCACGGGTTCATCCATTACTTGTGGGATATTCTCCTTCCCAACAGGAAGTTGCAAGAGGACACCCACAGCAGAGCTGTCTATATAGCTCCTCCCCTAACTGCCACCCCCAGTCATTCTCTTGCAACTCTCGACAAGATAGGAAGTGTAAGAGAGATGTGGTGACTTAGTGTAGTTTTACCTTCAATCAAGAGTTTATTTTTAAACGGTACCGGCGTTGTACTGTTTTACTGTCAGGCAGAAATTAGAAGAAGAATCTGCCTGGAGGTTGATGATCTTAGCGGTTTGTAACTAAGGTCCATTGCTGTTCTCACACATAACTGAAGAGTATGGAAAGAAAACTTCAGTAGGGGGGACGGTTTGCAGATTATCTGCTTTGAGGTATGTTCAGTATATTTATTTCTAGAGAGATAAGGTCTAGAAAGTGCTAACAGATCCTTGTATATTTGAGGTAAGCCTGATGCAGTGATTTAACGACTGGGATCATGCTTACAAAAAAGGGTAATATTCATGTTAATACTCATATTACTTAGTGTCAAAATGTTTGCTTGGTTTATAGAAAAAACGTTTTTTCTCTGAGGGTGATAAGTCTTTATTTCTTCTGTTATGTGTGATCAGTCCACGGGTCATCATTACTTCTGGGATATAACTCCTCCCCAACAGGAAATGCAAGAGGATTCACCCAGCAGAGCTGCATATAGCTCCTCCCCTCTACGTCACTCCCAGTCATTCTCTTGCACCCAACGACTAGATAGGATGTGTGAGAGGACTATGGTGATTATACTTAGTTTTTATAACTTCAATCAAAAGTTTGTTATTTTATAATAGCACCGGAGCGTGTTATTGCCTCTCTGGCAGAGTTTGAAGAAGAATCTACCAGAGTTTTTACTATGATTTTAACCGGAGTAGTTAAGATCATATTGCTGTTTCTCGGCCATCTGAGGGAGGTAAAAGCTTCAGATCAGGGGACAGCGGGCAGATGAATCTGCATTGAGGTATGTAGCAGTTTTTATTTTCTGAATGGAATTGATGAGAAAATCCTGCCATACCGTTATGACATGTATGTATACTCTACACTTCAGTATTCTGGGGATGGTACTTCACTGGAATTACTCTGTAAAAAGTACATTAAACCTTTTAATAGGTATTTATTATGTTAAACGTTTTTGCTGGAATGTAGAATCGTTTGCATTTTCTGAGGTACTGAGTGAATAAATGTTTGGGCATTATTTTTCCACTTGGCAGTTGCTTGTTTTAATTGTGACAGTTTCGTTTCTCTCTCACTGCTGTGTGTGAGGGGGAGGGGCCGTTTTTGGCGCTCTTTGCTACGCATCAAAAATTTCCAGTCAGTTACTCTTGTATTTCCTGTATGATCCGGTTCATCTCTAACAGAACTCAGGGGTCTTCAAACTTCTTTGGAGGGAGGTAGATTCTCTCAGCAGAGCTGTGAGACTTATATATTGACTGTGATTAAAAACGTTGCTCTGTAATTTTTATGTTTCAAATTTAATTATTGTTACTTTACTAATGGGAACAAACCTTTGCTAAAAGTTGTGTTGTTTTCAAGGATTGATGCTATAACTGTTTTTCAGTTCATTATTTCAACTGTCATTTAATCGTTTAGTGCTTCTTTGAGGCACAGTACGTTTTTGTTAAATAAGATTGTAACCAAGTTGCAAGTTTATTTGCTAGTGTGTTAAACATGTCTGATTCAGAGGAAGATACCTGTGTCATTTGTTCCAATGCCAAGGTGGAGCCCAATAGAAATTTATGTACTAACTGTATTGATGCTACTTTAAATAAAAGCCAATCTGTACAAATTGAACAAATTTCACCAAACAGCGAGGGGAGAGTTATGCCGACTAACTCGCCTCACGTGTCAGTACCTGCATCTCCCGCCCGGGAGGTGCGTGATATTGTGGCGCCTAGTACATCTGGGCGGCCATTACAGATAACATTACAAGATATGGCTACTGTTATGACTGAAGTTTTGGCTAAATTACCAGAACTAAGAGGCAAGCGTGATCACTCTGGGGTGAGAACAGAGTGCGCTGATAATACTAGAGCCATGTCTGATACTGCGTCACAGCTTGCAGAGCATGAGGACGGAGAGCTTCATTCTGTGGGTGACGGTTCTGATCCAAACAGATTGGATTCAGATATTTCAAATTTTAAATTTAAATTGGAGAACCTCCGTGTATTACTAGGGGAGGTTTTAGCAGCTCTTAATGATTGTAACACTGTTGCAATACCAGAGAAATTGTGTAGGTTGGATAAATACTTTGCGGTACCGGCGAGTACTGACGTTTTTCCTATACCTAAGAGACTAACTGAAATTGTTACTAAGGAGTGGGATAGACCCGGTGTGCCGTTCTCACCCCCTCCAATATTTAGAAAGATGTTTCCAATAGACGCCACCACACGGGACTTATGGCAAACGGTCCCTAAGGTGGAGGGAGCAGTTTCTACTTTAGCTAAGCGTACCACTATCCCGGTGGAGGATAGCTGTGCTTTTTCAGATCCAATGGATAAAAAATTAGAGGGTTACCTTAAGAAAATGTTTGTTCAACAAGGTTTTATATTGCAACCCCTTGCATGCATCGCGCCGATTACGGCTGCGGCAGCATTTTGGATTGAGTCTCTGGAAGAGAACCTTAGTTCAGCTACGCTGGACGACATTACGGACAGGCTTAGAGTCCTTAAACTAGCTAATTCATTCATTTCGGAGGCCGTAGTACATTTAACCAAACTTACGGCTAAGAACTCAGGATTCGCCATTCAGGCACGTAGGGCGCTGTGGCTAAAATCCTGGTCAGCTGATGTAACTTCTAAGTCCAAATTACTTAATATACCTTTCAAGGGGCAAACTTTATTTGGGCCCGGTTTGAAAGAAATTATCGCTGACATTACAGGAGGTAAGGGCCACGCCCTGCCTCAAGCCAAAGCTAAGGCTAGACAGTCTAATTTTCGTCCCTTTCGGAATTTCAAAGCAGGAGCAGCACCAACTTCCACTGCACCAAAACAGGAAGGAGCTGTTGCTCGTTACAGACAAGGCTGGAAACCTAACCAGTCCTGGAACAAGGGCAAGCAGGCCAGGAAACCTGCTGCTGCCCCTAAGACAGCATGAATCGAGGGCCCCCGATCCGGGACCGGATCTAGTGGGGGGCAGACTCTCTCTCTTCGCCCAGGCTTGGGCAAGAGATGTTCAGGATCCCTGGGCGCTAGAGATCATATCTCAGGGATACCTTCTAGACTTCAAATTCTCTCCCCCAAGAGGGAGATTTCATCTGTCAAGGTTGTCAACAAACCAGATAAAGAAAGAAGCGTTTCTACGCTGTGTACAAGATCTGTTATTAATGGGAGTGATCCATCCGGTTCCGCGGTCGGAACAAGGACAAGGGTTTTACTCAAACCTGTTTGTGGTTCCCAAAAAAGAGGGAACTTTCAGGCCAATCTTGGATTTAAAGATCCTAAACAAATTCCTAAGAGTTCCATCGTTCAAAATGGAAACTATTCGGACAATCTTACCCATGATCCAAAAGGGTCAGTACATGACCACAGTGGATTTAAAGGATGCTTACCTTCACATACCGATTCACAAAGATCATTACCGGTATCTAAGGTTTGCCTTCTTAGACAGGCATTACCAGTTTGTAGCTCTTCCATTCGGATTGGCTACGGCTCCAAGAATCTTCACAAAGGTTCTGGGTGCCCTTCTGGCGGTACTAAGACCGCGAGGAATTTCGGTAGCTCCGTACCTAGACGACATTCTGATACAAGCTTCAAGCTTTCAAACTGCCAAGTCTCATACAGAGTTAGTTCTGGCATTTCTAAGGTCGCATGGATGGAAAGTGAACGAAAAGAAGAGTTCTCTCTTTCCTCTCACAAGAGTTCCATTCTTGGGGACTCTTATAGATTCTGTAGAAATGAAGATTTATCTGACAGAAGACAGATTAACAAAGCTTCTAAATGCATGCCGTGTCCTTCATTCCATTCAACTCCCGTCAGTAGCTCAATGCATGGAGGTGATCGGCTTAATGGTAGCAGCAATGGACATAGTACCCTTTGCACGTCTACATCTCAGACCGCTGCAATTGTGCATGCTGAGTCAGTGGAATGGGGATTACTCAGACTTGTCCCCTACTCTGAATCTGGATCAAGAGACCAGAAACTCTCTTCTATGGTGGCTTTCTCGGCCACATCTGTCCAGGGGGATGCCATTCAGCAGGCCGGACTGGACAATTGTAACAACAGACGCCAGCCTACTAGGTTGGGGCGCTGTCTGGAATTCTCTGAAGGCTCAGGGACAATGGAATCAGGAGGAAAGTCTCCTGCCAATAAACATTCTAGAATTGAGAGCAGTTCTCAATGCCCTTCTGGCTTGGCCCCAGTTAAAAACTCGGGGGTTCATCAGGTTTCAGTCGGACAACATCACGACTGTAGCTTACATCAACCATCAAGGAGGGACAAGAAGCTCCCTAGCAATGATGGAAGTATCAAAGATAATTCGCTGGGCAGAGTCTCACTCTTGCCACCTGTCAGCAATCCACATCCCGGGAGTGGAGAACTGGGAGGCGGATTTCTTGAGTCGCCAGACTTTTCATCCGGGGGAGTGGGAACTTCATCCGGAGGTCTTTGCCCAAATACTTCGACGTTGGGGCAAACCAGAGATAGATCTCATGGCGTCTCGCCAGAACGCCAAACTTCCTCGCTACGGGTCCAGATCCAGGGATCCGGGAGCGGTTCTGATAGATGCTTTGACAGCACCTTGGAACTTCGGGATGGCTTATGTGTTTCCACCCTTCCCGCTGCTTCCTCGATTGATTGCCAAAATCAAACAGGAGAGAGCATCAGTGATTCTAATAGCGCCTGCATGGCCACGCAGGACTTGGTATGCAGATCTAGTGGACATGTCATCCTGTCCGCCTTGGTCTCTACCTCTAAGACAGGACCTTCTGATACAGGGTCCATTCAAACATCAAAATCTAACTTCTCTGAAGCTGACTGCTTGGAAATTGAACGCTTGATTTTATCAAAACGTGGTTTTTCTGAGTCGGTTATTGATACCCTGATACAGGCTAGGAAGCCTGTTACCAGAAGGATTTACCATAAGATATGGCGTAAATACCTATACTGGTGCGAATCCAAAGGTTACTCCTGGAGTAAGGTTAGGATTCCTAGGATATTGTCCTTTCTACAAGAAGGTTTAGAAAAGGGTTTATCGGCTAGTTCATTAAAGGGACAGATCTCAGCTCTGTCCATCTTGTTGCACAGGCGTCTGTCAGAAAATCCAGACGTCCAGGCCTTTTGTCAGGCTTTAGCTAGAATCAAGCCTGTGTTTAAAACTGTTGCTCCGCCATGGAGTTTAAACCTTGTTCTTAACGTTCTACAAGGAGTTCCGTTTGAACCCCTTCATTCCATTGATATAAAGTTGTTATCTTGGAAAGTGTTATTTTTAATGGCTATTTCTTCGGCTCGGAGAGTCTCTGAGTTATCAGCTTTACATTGTGATTCTCCTTATTTGATTTTTCATTCAGATAAGGTAGTTCTGCGTACTAAACCTGGGTTCTTACCTAAGGTAGTCACTAACAGGAACATCAATCAAGAGATCGTGGTTCCTTCCCTGTGCCCGAATCCTTCTTCAAAGAAGGAACGTCTTCTACACAATCTGGATGTAGTTCGTGCCCTCAAGTTCTACTTGCAGGCAACTAAGGATTTTCGACAAACGTCTTCCCTGTTTGTCGTGTACTCTGGTCAGAGGAGAGGTCATAAGGCTTCGGCTACCTCTCTCTCCTTCTGGCTTCGTAGCATAATTCGTTTAGCCTATGAGACTGCTGGACAGCAGCCTCCTGAAAGAATTACAGCTCATTCTACTAGAGCTGTGGCTTCCACTTGGGCCTTTAAGAATGAGGCCTCTGTTGAACAGATTTGCAAGGCTGCAACTTGGTCTTCGCTTCATACTTTTTCCAAATTTTACAAATTTGACACATTTGCTTCCTCGGAGGCTATTTTTGGGAGAAAGGTTCTTCAGGCAGTGGTTCCTTCTGTATAAAAGAGCCTGCCTATCCCTCCCGTCATCCGTGTACTTTTGCTTTGGTATTGGTATCCCAGAAGTAATGACCCGTGGACTGATCACACATAACAGAAGAAAACATAATTTATGCTTACCTGATAAATTCCTTTCTTCTGTTGTGTGATCAGTCCACGGCCCGCCCTGTTTTTTAAGGCAGGTAAATATCTTTTAAATTATACTCCAGTCACCACTTCACCCTTGGTTTCTCCTTTCTCGTTGATTCTTGGTCGAATGACTGGGAGTGACGTAGAGGGGAGGAGCTATATGCAGCTCTGCTGGGTGAATCCTCTTGCATTTCCTGTTGGGGAGGAGTTATATCCCAGAAGTAATGATGACCCGTGGACTGATCACACAACAGAAGAAAGGAATTTATCAGGTAAGCATAAATTATGTTTTTGGGGCCTAGTTTTCCACATGGCTAGTCAGATTACTCCTAGGAGTACTTTTTTAAGGCCCTCTGACATAGAGTGCATGGTGGGAGGGGCCTATTTTCGCGCTCTAAATGCGCAGTTGATATTCAGACTGAGACATCCAACTTCCCTAAAGGAGTCCTCTGGCATCTAGGACCACTATAGAGGGTTTTTTTCCTGCAAAAATTGTGTTTAAGGGCAGGTAGGAGCTACAGCAGAGCTGTGGCAGTGTGTTTGACTGTTTAATAATGGTTTTAACGTTTTTCAAATCCGGTTTGGGGCCTAAGGCGTTAATCATCCAATTGCAAGTGGGTGCAATGCTGCTTTAGTCCCTTATACACACTGTAAGAATTTCGTAGTTAACTACTTTTTAACACTGTTTTGCAGTTTATGTGGTAGTTTTTTTCTCTTAAAGGCACAGTTTTTGTTTAATTGCTGTTTCACATTTATTAAAGTGTTTTTCAAGCTTGCTGGTCTCATTACTAGTCTGTTAAACATGTCTGACATAGAGAAAACTCCTTGTTCATTATGTTCAGAAGCCATTGTGGAACCCCCTCTTAGAATGTGTACCAAATGTACTGATATTTCTATAAGTTATAAAGACCATATTATGGCATTTAAAGATTTATCACCAGAGGTTTCTCGGACTGAAAATAGGAGGTTAAACCACCTAGCTCTCCCCATGTGTCAGAACCTATATCTCCCGCTCAAGTGACACCAAGTACATCTGGCGCGTCCAGTGGGTTTACCTTACAAGACATGGCGGCGGTTATGACTAATACCCTCACAGAGGTATTGTCCAAACTGCCAGGGTTACAAGGAAAGCGAGACAGCTCTGGGGCTAGAACAAATACAGAGCTTTCTGACGCTTTAGTAGCTATGTCCGATATACCCTCACAATATGCAGAAGCCGAAGCAGGAGAGCTTTTATCTGTGGGTGACATTTCAGATTAAGGGAAGGCGTTACTTCAGTCTGACTCTGAAATGACAGCATTTAAATTTTAAGCTTGAACACCTCCGCTTGTTGCTCAGGGAGGTTATAGCGACTCTGGTTGACTGTGACCCCATTGTAGTCCCAGAGCAATTGTGTAAAATGGACAAATACTTTGCAGTGCCTGTTTACACTGACATTTTTCCAGTCCCTAAGAGGTTTTCAGAAATTATTACTAAGGAATGGGATAGACCAGGTGTACCGTTCTCTCCCCCTCCTGCTTTTAAAAAGATGTTTCCCATAGATGCCGCAATACGGGATTCATGGCAGACGGTCCCTAAGGTGGAGAGAGCAGTCTCTACCCTAGCTAAGCGTACAACTATCCCCGTTGAGGACAGTTGTTCTTTCCTATATCCAATGGATAAAAAATTAGAGGGTTTCCTTAAGAAAATCTTTATACAACAAGGTTTTATTCTCCAGCCTCTTGCATGCATTGCCCCAGTCACTGCTGCAGCGTCTTTCTGGTTCGAGTCTCTTGAGGAGGCTCTACAGGTGGAGACCCCGTTGGATGATATCCTAGACAGGCTTAAAACTCTTAAGTTAGCCAATTCATTTATTTCTGACGCCGTTTTTCATTTAACAAAGCTAACGGCTAAGAATTCTGGTTTTGCCATTCAGGCGCGTAGGGCGCTATGGCTTAAATCCTGGTCAGCTGACGTTACTTCAAAGTCTAAGCTTCTCAACGTCCCCTTCTAAGGGCAGACCCTATTCGGGCCTGGACTGAAGGAGATCATTTCTGATATTACTGGAGGAAAAGGTCACGCCCTTCCTCAGGATAGGTCCAATAAATTAAGGACCAAACAGACTAATTTTCGTTCCTTTCGAAACTTCAAGAGTGGCGCAGCTTCAACTTCCTCTAATGCAAAACAAGAGGGAAATTTTGCCCAGTCCAAACCAGTCTGGAGACCTAACCAGGCTTGGAACAAGGGAAAGCAGGCCAAAAAAACCTGATGCTTCCTCTAAGACAGCATGAAGGAGTAGCCCCCGATCCAGGACCAGATATAGTTGGGGGCAGACTTTCTCTCTTCGCCCAGGCTTTGGCAAGAGACGTCCAGGATCCCTGGGCTCTGGAGATTGTTTCCCAGGGATATCTTCTGGACTTCAAAGCTTCATCTCCAAAGGGGAGATTTCATCTCTCACAATTATCTGCAAACCAGATAAAGAGAGAGGCGTTCTTACGTTGCGTTCAAGACCTACTGTTTATGGGAGTCATCCACCCAGTTCCAAGGGAGGAACAGGGGCAGGGCTTCTATTCAAATCTGTTTATAGTTCCCAAAAAAGAGGGAACTTTCAGACCAATCTTGGATCTCAAGATCCTAAACAAATTTCTCAGGGTCCCATCCTTCAAGATGGAGACTATTCGAACCATCCTACCTATGATCCAGGAGGGTCAATATATGATTACCGTGGACTTAAAGGATGCTTATCTCCACATTCCGATACACAGAGATCATCATCAGTTCCTCAGGTTCGCCTTTCTAGACAGGCATTACCAGTTTGTGGCTCTTCCCTTCGGGTTAGCCACGGCACCAAGAATCTTTACAAAGGTTCTAGGGTCCCTACTGGCGGTTCTAAGGCCACGAGGCATAGCGGTGGCTCCTTACCTAGACGACATTCTGATACAGGCGTCGACTTTTCAAATCGCCAAGTCCCATACGGACATTGTTCTGGCATTCCTGAGGTCTCACGGGTGGAAGGTGAATGAAGAAAAGAGTTCTCTCTCCCCTCTCACAAGAGTTTCCTTCCTAGGAACTCTGATAGATTCAGTAGAAATGAAAATTTTTCTGACAGAGGTCAGATTGTCAAAACTTCTAACTTTCTGCCGTGCTCTTCATTCCACTTCTCGGCCGTCAGTGGCTCAGTGTATGGAAGTAATCGGCCTAATGGTAGCGGCAATGGACATAGTTCCGTTTGCCCGCCTACATTTCAGACCACTGCAACTTTGCATGCTCAATCAGTGGAATGGGGACTACACAGATTTGTCTCCTCGGATAAATCTGGATCAAGAGACCAGGGATTCTCTTCTCTGGTGGCTGTCTTGGGTCCATCTGTTCAGGGGAATGAGTTTCCGCAGGCCAGAATGGACTATAGTGACAACAGATGCCAGCCTTCTGGGCTGGGGCGTAGTCTGGTACTCCCCTGAAGGCTCAGGGTTCGTGGACTCAGGAGGAAGCCCTCCTTCCGATAAACATTCTGGAACTAATAGCGATATTCAATGCTCTTCAGGCTTGGCCTCAGCTAGCTGCTGTCAGGTTCATCAGATTTCAGTCGTACAACATCATGACTGTAGCCTATATCAACCATCAAGGGGGAACAAGGAGCCCCCTGGCAATGTTGGAGGTTTCAAAGATAATTCTATTTGCAGAGGTTCACTCTTGCCATCTCTCAGCTATCCATATCCCAGGAGTAGAGAACTGGGAGGCGGATTTTCTAAGTCGGCAGACTTTTCATCCGGGGGAGTGGGAGCTCCATCCGGAGGTATTTGCCCAGCTGATTCAACTATGGGGCAAACCAGAACTGGATCTCATGGCGTCTCGTCAGAACGCCAAGCTTCCTTGTTACGCGTCCAGGTCAAGGGATCCCCAGGCAGCGCTGATAGATGCACCCTGGTCCTTCAGCCTGGCTTATGTGTTTCCACCATTTCCTCTGCTCCCTCGTCTGATTGCCAAGATCAAGCAGGAGAGAGCTTCAGTGATTTTGATAGCTCCTGCGTGGCCACGCAGTACTTGGTATGCAGATTTGGTGGACATGTCATCCTTTCCACCATGGACTCTGCCACTGAGGCAGGACCTTCTACTTCAAGGTCCCTTCAAACATCCAAATCTAATTTCTTTGCGTCTGACTGCTTGGAAATTGAACGCTTGATTTTATCAAAGTGTGGTTTTTCCGAGTCGGTCATTGATACCTTAATTCAGGCTCGAAAGCCTGTCACCAGGAAAATCTATCATAAGATATGGTGTAAATATCTTCATTGGTGTGAATCCAAGGGTTACTCATGTAGGATATTATCCTTTCTCCAAGAAGGATTGGAGAAGGGATTGTCAGCTAGTTCCTTAAAGGGACAGATTTCTGCTCTGTCTATTCTTTTGCACAAACGTCTGGCTGAGGTTCCAGACGTTCAGGCGTTTTGTCAGGCTTTGGTTAGAATCAAGCCTGTGTTTAAAACTGTTGCTCCGCCGTGGAGTTTAAATTTAGTTCTTAAAGTTCTTCAAGGGGTTCCGTTTGAACCTTTGCATTCCATAGATATTAAACTTTTATCTTGGAAAGTTCTGTTTTTAGTAGCTATCTCCTCGGCTCGAAGAGTTTCGGAGTTATCTGCTTTACAGTGTGATTCCCCTTATCTGATTTTCCATGCAGATAAGGTAGTTTTACGTACCAAACCTGGGTTTCTTCCTAAGGTGGTATCTAATAAGAATATCAATCAGAAGATTGTTGTTCCTTCATTATGTCCTAATCCTTCTTCAAAGAAGGAACGTCTATTACACAATCTTGATGTGGTTTGTGCTTTAAAGTTTTATTTACAAGCTACGAAGGATTTTCGTCAAACATCTGCTTTGTTTGTTGTCTACTCTGGACAGAGGAGAGGCCAAAAGGCTTCGGCAACTTCTCTTTCTTTTTGGCTAAGAAGCTTAATCCGCTTAGCTTATGAGACTGCTGGCCAGCAGCCTCCTGAAAGAATTACAGCTCATTCTACTAGAGCAGTAGCTTCCACATGGGCTTTTAAACATGAGGCCTCTGTTGAACAGATTTGTAAGGCGGCGACTTGGTCTTCGCTTCATACCTTTTCTAAATTCTACAAATTCGATACTTTTGCCTCCTCGGAGGCTATTTTTGGGAGAAAGGTCTTACAGGCAGTGGTGCCTTCCGTTTAAGTTCCTTCCTTGTCCCTACCTTCATCCGTGTCCTAAAGCTTTGGTATTGGTATCCCACAAGTAATGGATGAACCCGTGGACTGGATACACCTTTACAAGAGAAAACAAAATTTATGCTTACCTGATAAATTTATTTCTCTTGTGGTGTATCCAGTCCACGGCCCGCCCTGTCATTTTAAGGCAGTTGTTTTTTATTTTTAAACTACAGTCACCACTGCACCCTATAGTTTCTCCTTTTTTCTTGCTTGTCTTCGGTCGAATGACTGGTGGTGTCAGTTAGGGGAGGAGCTATATAGACAGCTCTGCTGTGGGTGTCCTCTTGCAACTTCCTGTTGGGAAGGAGAATATCCCACAAGTAATGGATGAACCCGTGGACTGGATACACCACAAGAGAAATACATTTAACAGGTAAGCATAAATTTTGTTTTTGCAGTCTTCCAGTGACTCTGCAATCTCACTATCTTAGATAGTAACATTGCAGAGTCACTTGAAGACTGCAAAATACATTAGCAGTCATGTATGCAAAGAAATAAGTGCACTTTTACTAGCAAGATTTTCATATTGCCTACAAAGATATTTACTATAGTATTTGAAATTGAAAACCAGTTTATGATGTTTTAAGTGGAAAAATTTAAATATAATATTAAATACGGTTTCATACGTACTGTATATGTATAAGGAATGCAAAATGTTACATTTATATGAGGACTATGCAAAATAATTATGGGGTTTCCTGTCCCTTTATTGAAAAATGTTAGTTGTTACTACCAGTTGATAAAGCTTACAAATGGAATTTAAACTAGTTAGGTGTTTTGTCTACAGACTCTACACTACAGATAGAACAGCAGCCAGCAGGTGAGGTTGTGCACTGTTACTGTTGTGGTTAAAAAAATATTGCAATGCTAGCTCAGTAATACCTACACAAAACAAGGAAAGTGAGAAGCACATGATAGTTGCCGGTTCAGACATTTAATGGACAGGATATCCAGACATAACACAGAAATTGCGAACACAATATTCAAAGGGACTTTGTCCCCGGATTAATACAGTGAATGTCGGAAAATAAAGGAGCAAGTGTAACAGACGGCTAACGCGTTTCGGCGTGTGCCTTACTCATAGCCTCAGTATAAAACAAACCAAACTAACGTGAATTTAAAACCTATGCTCCCTAAGCGGTTGTTTGTCGGGATACACACCCTTTTCGTCCGAGCAACCATTCCGCTGAATCAAAAGCACACGCCTCCTCTAGATGCACCAATTATCGTGAGATCGAAAGGTAAATAAATTTATAGACTGCCACCTGATTCCAGCCACTCTAAGGCATCCCTCCACTGAGTACTCCAAACAATAAGAGAATATCCAAATTCAGTCAAAGTGACTACAGCCTGACCCATGTATATATATATATATATTGAGCAGGGAATACTGCCCGCCGCAGTGACATAGGCCAAAGGATAAATATTTTGAGTAGATGCTGAAATCACGCAGAGAGGGTGGGAGGAGACTTAACCAACCCTATCTAGTAACCATCACGGGTAAATGAGTGAGCACTAAAATCAGTTAGTCGCCGCCAGTGGTAAACAAAATTGCAACGTGCCATAATAACTGACAACGTTACTGAACGCTCCTTCTCGTGGACCATTATTGATAAGGTCCCATTAAAAAAGGACAAGGTGACAGAGCCCTTAAACTAGGAGAGCAAGAGGCCTTCTGGATATTCAAATTGAGAACGAGGATTCCAGAAGGCCTCAATTCGGAGTTTGACCTGATTAATTTTAGGTCAACATAGGTCCTTATCTAGGGACACTTATGGAGTGTGCTGGCCTACCTGAGTAATGTTTTTGGTACCCATTAGGGGCCTTTCTTGCTGATTGTTGCTGATTGTTGCTGATTATTGCGGATTTCTGCTGACCTTTGCAATAATTTTAAGTGTTTATTATTGCTATTATTGTTATCATTGCTCTTTCATATGGTGCTTGACAGTTTCTTGTGTAATTAATGGTAGTGTGTCAATGTATTTTGCCCTATTCTTTCTGAGGTTTGCCCAGTCCTATTTATTTATTTGTTTATTTTTTGATTGTACCCTGTATTAATAATTTTTGGATGGAGGATTTATGTGTGTTCTGTGTATGAAGAATGGCTATTCGTCAGTAGATAATCTTCAGTAGATTTTCAATATCTCCCCTCTTGTGTGAGTGGAGCCTCCTTTATCCTTATTAATTATGCAGGACAATTTGGTTGAAGTCAGTTATGTAGTTCTGTTTAACTTGCTGTGTAGTTCTCTATATGTGAGCTTTATGTGGTTGATGTTCTTTATAACCACTTATGTTTTAGCATATCCCCTTTCACTCTCTTTCACCTAGCCATGGTGGGAATCAATTAGAGGAGCGTTCAGTTACGTTGTCAGTTATTATGGTACGTTGGCGGCGACTAACTGATTTTAGTGCTCACTCATATACCCGTGATGGTTACTAGATAGGGTTGGTGAAGTCTCCTCCCACCCTCTCTGCGGTGATTTCAGCATCTACTCAAAATTTTTCTCCTTTGGCCTACCTCACTGCGGCGGGCAGTATTCCCTGCTCAATATATATATATATACATGGGTCAGGCTGTAGTCACTTTGACTGAATTTGGATATTCTCTTATTATCGTTTGGAGTACTCAGCGGAGGGATGCCTTAGAGTGTCTGGAATCAAGTGGCAGTCTATTTATTTACCTTTTAGATCTCACGATACTTGGTGCATCTAGAGGGGGCGTGTGCTTTTGATTCAGCGGATTGGTTGCTCGGACAAAAAGGGTGTGTATCCCGGCAACCAACTGCTTAGGGAGCATAGGTTTTAAATTCACGTTAGTTTGGTTTGTTTTTTACTGAGGCTATGAGTAAGGCTCACGCCGAAACGCGTTAGCTGTCTGTTTCACTTGCTCCTTTATTTTCCGACATTCTCTGTATTAATCCGGGGACAAAGTCCCTTTGGATATTGTGTTCGCAATTTCTGTGTTATGTCTGGATATCCTGTCCAGCATTCCCTCTAAGGCCAGTTTTCTGTGCGGCCCAGCAATGAAACAGTTAATTGAATCAATTAACAAACATTTATATAATGCAGACTGCAAGGTGTGGTTCACTAATTAACCGTTTCATTGCTGGGCCGCTCACAAAACTTGCCTTAGAGGGAACACTGATCCTGTCCATTAAATGTCTGAACCGGCAACTATCTTGTGCTTCTCACTTTCCTTGTTTTGTGTTCACATACCTTTTGGGCCGGAGTGAGCACGGATATTTTTGCTGTGGGCTGTGTGGTTTGGCAATTAGAGCTTTCAAGTGCCTGCGGGACTGGAGACTGAGGATCGCCTTTGCATGTCAGTGAATCTTTTCACGCTGCCGGAACCTGCAACCCTGGTGTGAAACACTGAAAGCCGCCGGAGTCTGCGTGGAGGAGTTATGTGTATGGTCACTGTAAGGCTATCTGGTTATGCAGGAGTACTCTCAAGTGTTTTGTGTATTATCAGGATATGTGTGTACTCTGACCAGATATATCAACACACTCACCTTTGCAATTGTACATATCCTGAGCTCTGTTCACACCCACCCTCCGAGTTTCCTCAGTAATACCTCATCGGATTATCAGAAATGTATGACTCGAGTGACTCAAATACACTCTGATATATTCTGAATCAGCATTGCAGCAGCAGCATTGCAATACATTTCTTTCATGTAATTAACAAGAGTCCATGAGCTAGTGACGTATGGGATATACATTCCTACCAGGAGGGGCAAAGTTTCCCAAACCTTAAAATGCCTATAAATACACCCCTCACCACACCCACAAATCAGTTTTACAAACTTTGCCTCCAAGGGAGGTGGTGAAGTAAGTTTGTGCTAGATTCTACGTTGATATGCGCTCCGCAGCAAGTTAGAGCCCGGTTTTCCTCTCAGCGTGCAGTGAATGTCAGAGGGATGTGAGGAGAGTATTGCCTATTGAATGCAGTGATCTCCTTCTACGGGGTCTATTTCATAAGGTTCTCTGTTATCGGTCGTAGAGATTCATCTCTTACCTCCCTTTTCAGATCGACGATATACTCTTATATTTACCATTACCTCTACTGATTCTCGTTTCAGTACTGGTTTGGCTTTCTACAAACATGTAGATGAGTGTCCTGGGGTAAGTAAGTCTTATTTTCTGTGACACTCTAAGCTATGGTTGGGCACTTTATTTATAAAGTTCTAAATATATGTATTCAAACATTTATTTGCCTTGACTCAGAATGTTCAACTTTCCTTATTTCCAGACAGTCAGTTTCATATTTGGGATTATGCTTTAATTATCATATTTTTCTTACCTCAAAAATTTGACTTTTTTCCCTGTGGGCTGTTAGGCTCGCGGGGGCTGAAAATGCTTCATTTTATTGCGTCATTCTTGGCGCGGACTTTTTTGGCGCAAAAATTCATTTCCGTTTCCGGCGTCATACGTGTCGCCGGAAGTTGCGTCATTTTTTTGACGTTATTTTGCGCCAAACATGTCGGCGTTCCGGATGTGGCGTCATTTTTGGCGCCAAAAGCATTTAGGCGCCAAATAATGTGGGCGTCTTATTTGGCGCCAAAAAATATGGGCGTCACTTTTTTCTCCACATTATTTCAGTCTCATTTTTCATTTGCTTCTGGTTGCTAGAAGCTTGATGTTTGGCATTTTTTTCCCATTCCTGAAACTGTCTTATAAGGAATTTGATCTATTTTGCTTTATATGTTGTTTTTTCTCTTACATATTGCAAGATGTCTCACGTTGCATCTGAGCCAGAAGATACTACAGGAAAACCTCTGCCTGCTGGATCTACCAAAGCTAAGTGTATCTGCTATAAACTTTTGGTAGCTATTCCTCCAGCTGTTGTTTGTATTAAATGTCATGACAAACTTGTTAATGCAGATAATATTTCCTTTAGTGATGTACCATTGCCTGTTGCAGTTCCCTCAACATCTAAGGTGCAGAATGTTCCTGATAACATAAGAGATTTTGTTTCTGAATCCATAAAGAAGGCTTTGTCTGTTATTTCTCCTTCTAGTAAACGTAAAAAGTCTTTTAAATCTTCTCTCTCTACAGATGAATTTTTAAATGAACACCATCATTCTGATTCTTTGGACTCTTCTGGTTCAGAGGATTCTGTATCAGAGATTGATGCTGATAAATCTTCATATTTATTTAAGATGGAATTTATTCGCTCTTTACTTAAAGAAGTACTAATTGCTTTAGAAATAGAGGATTCTAGTCCTCTTGATACTAATTCTATTCGTTTGGATAAGGTTTTTAAAGCTCCTGCGGTTATTCCAGAAGTCTTTCCTGTTCCTAATGCTATTTCTGCAGTAATTGCTAAGGAATGGGATAGATTGGGTAATTCATTTACTCCTTCTAAACGTTTTAAGCAATTATATCCTGTTCCGCCTGACAGATTAGAATTTTGGGACAAAATCCCTAAAGTTGATGGGGCTATTTCTACCCTTGCTAAACGTACTACCATTCCTACATCAGATGGTACCTCGTTTAAGGATCCTTTAGATAGAAAAATTGAATCTTTTCTAAGAAAAGCTTATCTATGTTCAGGTAATCTTCTTAGACCTGCTATATCATTGGCTGATGTTGCTGCAGCTTCAACTTTTTGGTTGGAAACTCTAGCGCAACAAGTAACAAATCGTGATTCTCATGATATTATTATTCTTCTCCAGCATGCTAATAATTTCATCTGTGATGCCATTTTTGATATTATTAGAGTTGATGTTAGATTTATGTCTCTGGCTATCTTAGCCAGAAGAGCTTTATGGCTTAAGACTTGGAATGCTGATATGGCTTCTAAATCAACTCTACTTTCCATTTCTTTCCAGGGAAACAAATTATTTGGTTCTCAGTTGGATTCTATTATTTCAACTGTTACTGGTGGGAAAGGAACTTTTTTACCACAGGATAAAAAGTCTAAAGGTAAAAACAGGGCTAACAATCGTTTTCGTTCCTTTCGTTTCAACAAAGAACAAAAGCCTGATCCTTCGTCCTCAGGAGCAGTTTCAGTTTGGAAACCATCCCCAGTCTGGAATAAATCCAAGCCTGCTAGAAAGGCAAAGCCTGCTTCTAAGTTCACATGAAGGTACGGCCCTCATTCCAGTTCAGCTGGTAGGGGGCAGGTTACGTTTTTTCAAAGAAATTTGGATCAGTTCTGTTCACAATCTTTGGATTCAGAACATTGTTTCAGAAGGGTACAGAATTGGTTTCAAGATGAGACCTCCTGCAAAGAGATTTTTTCTTTCCCATGTCCCAGTAAATCCAGTGAAAGCTCAAGCATTTCTGAATTGTGTTTCAGATCTAGAGTTGGCTGGAGTAATTATGCCAGTTCCAGTTCCGGAACAGGGGATGGGGTTTTATTCAAATCTCTTCATTGTACCAAAGAAGGAGAATTCCTTCAGACCAGTTCTGGATCTAAAATTATTGAATCGTTATGTAAGGATACCAACGTTCAAGATGGTAACTGTAAGGACTATATTGCCTTTTGTTCAGCAAGGGAATTATATGTCCACAATAGATTTACAGGATGCATATCTGCATATTCCGATTCATCCAGATCATTATCAGTTCCTGAGATTCTCTTTTCTAGACAAGCATTACCAATTTGTGGCTCTACCGTTTGGCCTTGCTACAGCTCCAAGAATTTTCACAAAGATTCTCGGTGCCCTTCTGTCTGTAATCAGAGAACAGGGTATTGTGGTATTTCCTTATTTGGACGATATCTTGGTACTTGCTCCGTCTTTACATTTAGCAGAGTCTCATACGAATCGACTTGTGTTGTTTCTTCAAGATCATGGTTGGAGGATCAATTTACCAAAAAGTTCTTTGATTCCTCAAACAAGGGTAACCTTTCTGGGTTTCCAGATAGATTCAGTGTCCATGACTTTGTCTTTAACAGACAAGAGACGTCTAAAATTGATTACAGCCTGTCGAAACCTTCAGTCTCAATCATTCCCTTCGGTAGCCTTATGCATGGAAATTCTAGGTCTTATGACTGCTGCATCGGACGCGATCCCCTTTGCTCGTTTTCACATGCGACCTCTTCAGCTCTGTATGCTGAACCAATGGTGCAGGGATTACACGAAGATATATCAATTAATATCTTTAAAACCGATTGTTCGGCACTCTCTGACGTGGTGGACAGATCACCATCGTTTAATTCAGGGGGCTTCTTTTGTTCTTCCGACCTGGACTGTAATTTCAACAGATGCAAGTCTCACAGGTTGGGGAGCTGTGTGGGGATCTCTGACGGCACAAGGAGTTTGGGAATCTCAGGAGGTGAGATTACCGATCAATATCTTGGAACTCCGTGCAGTTTTCAGAGCTCTTCAGTTTTGGCCTCTTCTGAAGAGAGAATCGTTCATTTGTTTTCAGACAGACAATGTCACAACTGTGGCATACATCAATCATCAAGGAGGGACTCACAGTCCTCTGGCTATGAAAGAAGTATCTCGAATTTTGGTTTGGGCAGAATCCAGCTCCTGTCTAATCTCTGCGGTTCATATCCCAGGTGTAGACAATTGGGAAGCGGATTATCTCAGTCGCCAAACGTTGCATCCGGGCGAATGGTCTCTTCACCCAGAGGTATTTCTTCAGATTGTTCAAATGTGGGGGCTTCCAGAGATAGATCTGATGGCCTCTCATCTAAACAAGAAACTTCCCAGGTATCTGTCCAGATCCCGGGATCCTCAGGCGGAGGCAGTGGATGCATTATCACTTCCTTGGAAGTATCATCCTGCCTATATCTTTCCGCCTCTAGTTCTTCTTCCAAGAGTAATCTCCAAGATTCTGAGGGAATGCTCGTTTGTTCTGCTAATAGCTCCGGCATGGCCTCACAGGTTTTGGTATGCGGATCTTGTCCGGATGGCATCTTGCCAACCATGGACTCTTCCGTTAAGACCAGACCTTCTGTCTCAAGGTCCTTTTTTCCATCCGGATCTGAAATCCTTAAATTTAAAGGTATGGAGATTGAACGCTTGATTCTTGGTCATAGAGGTTTCTCTGACTCCGTGATTAATACTATGTTACAGGCTCGTAAATCTGTATCTCGAGAGATATATTATAGAGTCTGGAAGACTTATATTTCTTGGTGTCTTTCTCATCATTTTTCTTGGCATTCTTTTAGAATACCGAGAATTTTACAGTTTCTTCAGGATGGTTTAGATAAGGGTTTGTCCGCGAGTTCTTTGAAAGGACAAATCTCCGCTCTTTCTGTTCTTTTTCACAGAAAGATTGCTATTCTTCCTGATATTCATTGTTTTGTACAAGCTTTGGTTCGTATAAAACCTGTCATTAAGTCAATTTCTCCTCCATGGAGTTTGAATTTGGTTTTGGGAGCTCTTCAAGCTCCTCCGTTTGAACCTATGCATTCATTGGACATTAAATTACTTTCTTGGAAAGTTTTGTTCCTTTTGGCCATCTCTTCTGCTAGAAGAGTTTCTGAATTATCTGCTCTTTCGTGTGAGTCTCCTTTTCTGATTTTTCATCAGGATAAGGCGGTGTTGCGAACTTCTTTTGAATTTTTACCTAAAGTTGTGAATTCCAACAACATTAGTAGAGAAATTGTGGTTCCTTCATTATGTCCTAATCCTAAGAATTCTAAGGAGAAATCATTGCATTCTTTGGATGTTGTTAGAGCTTTGAAATATTATGTTGAAGCTACGAAATCTTTCCGTAAGACTTCTAGTCTATTTGTTATCTTTTCCGGTTCTAGGAAAGGCCAGAAAGCTTCTGCCATTTCTTTGGCATCTTGGTTGAAATCTTTAATTCATCTTGCCTATGTTGAGTCGGGTAAAATTCCGCCTCAAAGAATTACAGCTCATTCTACTAGGTCAGTTTCTACTTCCTGGGCGTTTAGGAATGAAGCTTCGGTTGACCAGATCTGCAAAGCAGCAACTTGGTCCTCTTTGCATACTTTTACTAAATTCTACCATTTTGATGTATTTTCTTCTTCTGAAGCAGTTTTTGGTAGAAAAGTTCTTCAGGCAGCGGTTTCAGTTTGAATCTTCTGCTTATGTTTTTTGTTAAACTTTATTTTGGGTGTGGATTATTTTCAGCAGGAATTGGCTGTCTTTATTTTATCCCTCCCTCTCTAGTGACTCTTGTGTGGAAAGATCCACATCTTGGGTAGTCATTATCCCATACGTCACTAGCTCATGGACTCTTGTTAATTACATGAAAGAAAACATAATTTATGTAAGAACTTACCTGATAAATTCATTTCTTTCATATTAACAAGAGTCCATGAGGCCCACCCTTTTTTGTGGTGGTTATGATTTTTTTGTATAAAGCACAATTATTCCAATTCCTTATTTTATATGCTTCGCACTTTTTTTCTTATCACCCCACTTCTTGGCTATTCGTTAAACTGATTTGTGGGTGTGGTGAGGGGTGTATTTATAGGCATTTTAAGGTTTGGGAAACTTTGCCCCTCCTGGTAGGAATGTATATCCCATACGTCACTAGCTCATGGACTCTTGTTAATATGAAAGAAATGAATTTATCAGGTAAGTTCTTACATAAATTATGTTTTTTAACCAAACAGTAACAAGTCACTCACTCACATACACTGATATACTCTTAATTATGTGATGTTGTGTGAGTGTTAGAAATTTTAAATGTTTTTGTCACTTAAACAAGTATTATATTTGCCTTGTTTGGTATATGGTTAAATAAGAAATAAACAGGGGTTGGAGGTGGGAGGGGGGACCTCTTTCTCTTGTAAGGTGTATCCAGTCCACGGATCATCCATTACTTGTGGGATATTCTCCTTCCCAACAGGAAGTTGCAAGAGGACACCCACAGCAGAGCTGTATATAGCTCCTCCCCTAACTGCCATACCCAGTAATTCTCTTGCAACTCTCAACAAAGATGGAGGTAGTAAGAGGAAAGTGGTAAAATATAGTTAGTTTTTTCTTCAATCAAAAGTTTATTTTCAAATAGTACCGGAGTTGTACTATTTTATCTCAAGCAGTATTTAGAAGAAGAATCTGCCTGCGTTTTCTATGATCTTAGCAGCTTATAACTAAGTTCCACTGCTGTTCTCACATATGTCTGAGGAGTGAGGTAACTTCAGAGGGAGAATGGCGTGCAGGTTATCCTGCTATTGAGGTATGTGCAGTTTTAAGTTTTTCTAGGGACTAGAAAATGCTGCTGGTACCTGATTAATGTAAGTTAAGCCTAAAAACAGTGATTTAATAGCGACTTGTATCAGGCTTACTACCAGAGATATATACTCTGATAATATGGCAATATAAAACGTTTGCTGGCATGTTTAATCGTTTTTATATATGCGTTGGTGATAAAACTTATTGGGGCCTAGTTTTTTCCACATGGCTGGCTTGATTTTTGCCTAGAAACAGTTTCCTGAGGCTTTCCACTGTTGTAGTATGAGTGGGAGGGGCCTATTTTAGCGCTTTTTTGCACAGTTAAAATTACAGACTTAGACATTCAGCTTCCCTCAACAGTCCCCTGCATGCTATAGGACATCTCTGAAGGGCTCTAAAGGCTTCAAAAGTCGTTTATTGAGGAAGGTAGGGCCACAGCTGAGCTGTGGCAGTTGTTGTGACTGTTTAAAAAAACGTTTATTTCGTTTTTTTTATCCGTTTTTTGCATTAAGGGGTTAATCATCCTTTTGCAAGTGGGTGCAATGCTCTGCTAACCTATTACATACACTGTAAACATTTCGTTTAATTTACTGCCTTTTTTCACTGTTTTTCAAATTTTGACAATTTGTTTCTCTTAAAGGCACAGTACCGTTTTTTTTTTTGTTTTTGTTTTTAAATTTTATAAATCTTTATTAACACAAAGAATATGAATATGACAGACTTGGCTCTGGTTACAATGTGAGCCCGCTACTGTTCGTACAGCAGCAAAAATGAACATATTATTGTATGTTTGCCAGAATAAATTCCAAGTCTTTTACAAAACAGTGTCAATGACAACAGAAATTAGCTTTCTTCAAGTTGTTGGTGTTATAGTGCACACCTAAAGATGTGAAAAAATAAATGTATAAATCAGTTCAAAAGAGAGATAGAGGGAAGGGGAATTGAAAGAGGAAGAGAAAAGAAAAAAAAAAGGGGGGGGGAGGGGGGGAAGGGGGTCTGTCACTCTTAAGGGGAGGGGGGATAGTAGGGAAAAGAAGGGGAGCAGCAGGAGGGTAGGTGGTAAGTGGTAGTTTTCACTAATAGACCATATACTCTATGCCTGTGTGTTTAGGTGTTCATGGACTTCCAAAGTTCCAGCATGTATTCATGTATTTCTATTCTATCCTCTCTCCAATACCTATAACGTTCCAACTGTAGATTCCTGCTAACCCAAGTCGACCAGTCTGAAATAGAGGGGACGTTTGTGGTTTTCCAATTTTTTGGGATTAGGGCCTTGGCGCTATTGAGCAGTATATATAAGAGTTGCCTCTTGGGTTTTTCAGCAATTTTGGGGAGGTTATGGAATAATAAAGTATTGGGGCTCCTGTTTAGTTTGATCTGTAAGTTATTATCGATCTTATCTAGAATATTCCTCCAAAAAGCCTCAACTAATGGGCAGATCCACCATATGTGCGAAAGGGTCCCCTGTTCCCCACAACCTCTCCAACACTTCCCATCAGTTTGTCTGTAGATCTTTTGTAGCCTAGCGGGGGTGAGGTACCACCACGACAGGTACTTGTAGTTGGACTCGATTGTTTTAGCAGACACTGAGGCCTTTGTGTGGAAACGTGGGGGAATTCCAGCAGGGTCTTATCCCATTGTGCAAAGAACTCTTTTGTGATAGTGTAGGATTGAATCGCCTCAGGTCTAGCTCTGGGAGAAATCCACCCTAAGGAGCCCACGTTATCGACACCCAATATCACCCTTCCAATCTGTACCCACGTTTTCTGCTCTTGATTAATGCTCCATTCAATTTGGTGTTGTAGGGCTATTGCTCTTCTATATTGTAGTAAATTGGGAATTCCCAACCCACCCCTTTCTTTTGCTTGATATAGTGTATTTCTTGCTACCCTTGGTCTGCCTCCACCCCATATATAGACCTCTAGAGTGTTCTGCAACTTCTGTAAGTAATTCTTTTGAAGAGGGATTGGGACCGTCTGCAGATAATACAGGATTCGCGGGAGCACATTCATTTTGATTACGCCGATACGGCCTAACCAAGAGATTTTTTTGCTTTTCCAAGAGGATAAGTCGCAAGTGATTGAGTGTAGTAGGTGAGTGTAATTGGCCTCGAATAGTGATTCTGGAGATGCTGTAATATTTATTCCCAGATATTTAAGTGTTCTGGTTTGTAACCTTAATGGGCATTTGTCTGTAAGTTGGCGCAAATCTTTCTGTGTTAAATTTATGTTTAAGAGTGGACACCTTACCGTATTCTACAAATTCCTGTAGGGCTTCTGGAAGGGACACAATTGGATTAGACAATGATAGCAAAACATCGTCTGCATATAACGATAGTACATGGTCCTTTTGACCTATCTTTATCCCTGATATTTTCTGATTTTCCCTAATTTTCTGCGCCAATACCTCAATTGTTAGGGCGAAAAGTAGAGGAGACAACGGGCAACCCTGTTGGGTGCCGTTGCTGATATGGAAGGGTTCAGACAGAATATTATTTACCTTAATTTGTGCTGTGGGCACAGTGTATAGTGATAGAACTTTGCTCATGAAATGGGGTCCGAAGTTCATCTTCGACAGGGTGGCCTTAATGAAAGGCCAGCTCACCCTGTCGAAGGCCTTCTCAGCGTCGGTTGACACCAAAATTGATGGGATGTTTTTGTTTTGGGCATAATTCACTAGGAGGCAGGCTTTTATGGTATTGTCCCTAGCCTCGCGGCCCGGGACAAAACCGACTTGATCCGGTGATACCAGTTTTGGTAGGAATCTGTTCAACCTGTTGGACAGGACTTTGGCAAATATTTTTAAGTCCACATTTAGCAGCGAGATAGGTCTAAAGTTCTCAGGGCGGTTTGCTGGTTTCCCTGGTTTTGGGATTGTGGTGATGTGGGCTAATAACATGGTTGGTGGGAATTCTTGTGTCGATCCTATCTCATTGAACAGAGTTGTCAGTTGTGGAGCAAGGATGTGTTTACAGTACCGTTTTTTATATTTGCTTGTTAACTTGATTTAAAGTGTTTTCCAAGCTTGCTAGTCTCATTGCTAGTCTGTACAAACATGTCTGACATAGAGGAAACTCCTTCTTCATTATGTTTAAAAGCCATGGTGGAACCCCATATGAGAATGTGTACTAAATGTATTGATTTCACTTTAAACAATAAAGATCAGCTTTTGTCTTTAAAAAAATATATCACCAGAGGATTCTGACGAGGGGGAAGTTATGCCGACTAACTCTCCCCACGTGTCAGATCCTTTGACTCCCGCTCAAGGGACTCACGCTCAAATGGCGCCAAGTATTGCGATTACTTTACAAGACATGGATAATACACTGTCAGCGGTATTAGCCAGACTACCTGAATTTAGAGGAAAGCGTGATAGCTCTGGTGTTAGGCGTAATACAGAGCATACAGACGCTTTAAGAGCCATGTCTGATACTGCCTCACAATATGCAGAAGCTGAGGAAGGAGAGCTTCAGTCTGTGGGTGATATCTCTGACTCAGGGAAACCTGATTCTGATATTTCTACTTTTAAATTAAAGCTTGAGAACCTCCATGTTTTGCTTAGGGAGGTTTTAACTGCTCTGAATGACTGTGACAAAATTGCAGTGCCAGAGAAATTGTGTAGACTGGATAAATACTTTGTAGTGCCGGTGTGTACTGAGGTTTTTCCAATACCTAAAAGGTTTACAGAAATTATTAATAAAGAGTGGGATAGACCCAGTGTGCCGTTTTTCCCCCCTCCTATTTTTAGAAAAATGTTTCCCATATACGCCACCACACTGGACTTATGGCAAACGGTCCCTAAGGTGGAGGGAGCAGTTTCTACTTTAGCAAAGCGTACTACTATCCCTGTCGAGGACAGTTGTTCTTTTTCAGATCCTATGGATAAAAAATGAGAGGGTTACTTTAAGAAAATGTTTATTCAACAAGGTTTTATCCTGCAGCCCCTTGCATGCATTGCTCCTGTCACTGCTGCTGCGTCGTTCTGGTTTGAGTCTCTGGAAGAGGCTTTACAGGCAACGACTCCATTGGAGGACGTACTTAACAAGCTTAGAGCCCTTAAGCTAGCTAATTCTTTTTTTTCTGATGCCATTGTTCATTTGACTAAACTAACGGCTAAGAATTCTGGATTTGCCATCCAGGCGCGTAGGGCGCTATGGCTCAAATCTTGGTCAGCTGACGTGACTTCAAAGTCTAAACTACTTAACATTCCTTTCAAGGGGCAGACCCTATTCGGACCTGGTTTGAAGGAAATTATTGCTGACATTACTGGAGGTAAAGGTCATGCCCTTCCTCAGGACAGATCCAAATCAAGGGCCAAACAGTCTAATTTTCGTGCCTTTCGAAACTTCAAGGCAAGTGCAGCATCAACTTCCTCTGCTACAAAACAAGAGGGAACTGTTGCTCAGTCCAAGACGGCCTGGAAAACTAACCTGTCCTGGAACAAAGTTAAGCAGGCCAAAAAGCCTGCTGCTGCCTCTAAGACAGCATGAAGGAATGGCCCCCTATCCGGTAACGGATCTAATAGGGGGCAGACTTTCTCTCTTCGCCCAGGCGTTGGCAAGAGATGTTCAGGATCCCTGGGCGTTGGAGATTATATCTCAGGGGTATCTTCTGGACTTCAAGGCTTCTCCTCCACAAGGGAGATTTCACCTTTCACGATTATCTGTCAACCAGATAAAGAAAGAGGAATTCTTACACTGTGTGCAAGACCTCCTAGTTATGGGAGTGATCCATCCAGTTCCAAAGTAGGAACAGGGACAGGGATTTTACTCAAATCTGTTTGTGGTTCCCAAAAAAGAGGGAACCTTCAGACCAATCTTCGATCTAAATATCTTAAACAAATTCCTCAGAGTTCCATCATTCAAAATGGAAACTATTCGGACCAGCCTACCTATGATCCAGGAGGGTCAATATATGACTACGGTGGATCTAAAGGATGCTTACCTTCACATTCCGATACACAAAGATCATCATCGGTTCCTAAGGTTTGCCTTTCTGGACAGGCATTACCAGTTTGTGGCTCTTCCCTTCGGGTTAGCTACAGCCCCAAGAATTTTTACAAAGGTTCTGGGGTCGCTTCTGGCGGTCCTAAGACTGCGGGGCATAGCAGTGGCCCCTTATCTAGACGACATCCTGACACAGGCGTCAAATTTCCAAATTGCCAAGTCCCATACGGACATAGTTCTGGCATTTCTGAGGTCGCACGGGTACAAAGTGAACGAGGAAGAGAGTTCTCTGTCCCCCACTCACAAGAGTCTCCTTCCTAGGGACTCTGATTCTGTAGAAATGAAAATTTACCTGATGGAGTCCAGGTTATCAAAACTTCTAAATTCTTGCCGTGTTCTCCATTCTATTCCGCGCCCTTCGGTGGCTCAGTGCATGGATGTAATCGGCTTAATGGTAGCGGCAATGGACATAGTTCCGTTTGCGCGCCTACATCTCAGACCGCTGCAACTATGCATGCTCAGTCAGTGGAATGGGGATTACACAGATTTGTCCCCTCTACTAAATCTGGATCAAGAGACCAGAGATTCTCTTCTCTGGTGGCTATCTCGGGCCCATCTGTCCAAAGGTATGACCTTTCGCAGGCCAGATTGGACAATTGTAACGACAGATGCCAGCCTTCTAGTTTGGGGTGCAGTCTGGAACTCCCTGAAGGCTCAGGGATCGTGGACTCAGGAGGAGAAACTCCTCCCAATAAATATTCTGGAATTGAGGGCAATATTCAATGCTCTTCAGGCTTGGCCTCAGTTAACTACCCTGAGGTTCATCAGATTTCAGTCGGACAACATCACGACTGTGGCTTACATCAACCATCAAGGGGGAACAAGGAGTTCCTTAGCGATGTTAGAAGTCTCCAAAATAATTCGCTGGGCAGAGAAACACTCTTGCTATCTATCAGCGATCCATATCCCAGGTGTAGAGAACTGGGAGGCAGATTTTCTAAGTCTACAGACTTTTCATCCGGGGGAGTGGGAACTCCATCCGGAGGTGTTTGCTCAATTGATTCATCGTTGGGGCAAACCAGAACTGGATCTCATGGCGTCTCGCCAGAACGCCAAGCTTCCTTATTATGGATCCAGGTCCAGGAACCCGGAAGCGACGCTGATAGATGCTCTAACAGTGCCTTGGTCTTTCAACCTGGCTTACATGTTTCCACCGTTTCCTCTGCTCCCTCGACTGATTGCCAAAATCAAGCAGGAGAGTGCATCTGTGATTTTGATAGCGCCTGCGTGGCCACGCAGGACCTGGTATGCAGACCTAGTGGACAAGTCATCCTTTCCACCTTGGTCTCTGCCTCTGAGACGAGACCTTCTACTTCAAGGTCCTTTCAATCGTCCAAATCTAATTTCTCTGAGACTGACTGTATGGAGATTGAACGCTTGATTTTATCAAAGCTTGGCTTCTCCGAGTCTGTCATTGATATCTTAATACAGGCACGAAAGCCTGTTACCAGGAAAATCTACCATAAGATATGGCGTAAATATCTTTATTGGTGTGAATCCAAGGGCTACTCATGGAGTAAGGTCTTAAAGTTCTTCAAGGGGTTCCGTTTGAACCTCTTCATTCCATAGATATCAAGCTTTTATCTTGGAAAGTTCTTTTTTTGATGGCTATTTCCTCGGCTCGTAGAGTCTCCGAGTTATCTGCTTTACAATGTGATTCTCCTTATCTGATCTTCCATGCAGATAAGGTAGTTCTGCGTACAAAACCCTGGGTTTTTGCCTAAGGTGGTATCTACTAAGAATATCAGTCAAGAGATTGTTGTTCCATCATTGTGCCCTAAGCCTTCTTCAAAGAAGGAACGTCTTTTACATAATCTGGACATGTTTCGTGCTTTAAAGTTTTACTTGCAAGCCACTAAAGATTTTCGTCAAACATCTGCTTTGTTTGTTGTTTACTCTGGACAGAGAAGAGGTCAAAAGGCTTCGGCAACCTCTTTCTTTTTGGCTAAGAAGCATAATCCGCTTAGCCTATGAGACTGCTGGACAGCAGCCTCCTGAAAGGATTACAGCTCATTCTACTAGAGCTGTGGCTTCCACTTGGGCCTTTAAGAATCAGGCTTCTGTTGAACAGATTTGCAAGGCGGCGACTTGGTCTTCGCTTCATACTTTTTCCAAATTCTACAAATTTGATACTTTTGCTTCTTCGGAGGCTATTTTTGGGAGAAAGGTTTTACAGGCAGTGGTACCTTCCGTTTTAAGTACCTGCCTTGTCCCTCCCTTCATCCGTGTACTTTAGCTTTGGTATTGGTATCCCACAAGTAATGGATGATCCGTGGACTGGATACACCTTACAAGAGAAAACACAATTTATGCTTACCTGATAAATTTATTTATCTTGTGGTGTATCCAGTCCATGGCCCGCCCTGTCATTTTAAGGTAGGTCAAAATTTTAGATTTAAACTACAGTCACCACTGCACCCTATGGTTTCTCCTTTCTCGGCTTGTTTCGGTCGAATGACTGGATATGGCAGTTAGGGGAGGAGCTATATACAGCTCTGCTGTGGGTGTCCTCTTGCAACTTCCTGTTGGGAAGGAGAATATCCCACAAGTAATGGATGATCCGTGGACTGGATACACCACAAGAGAAATAAATTTATCAGGTAAGCATAAATTGTGTTTTTTTTGGTCCCAGTCCGGCCCTGACTTGTTTCAACTGGCAGCGACTGTTGTTGCTGGAGCTGCGGCCTACTGGTGCGACTCCTTAGCGGATTTGATCGAGGTAGAGGAACCCCTCGATGTTATCCAAGAAAGAATTAAAGCCTTGAGAATTGTTAATTCTTTTATCTGTAATGCAAACATGCAGATTTTTCACCTGAATGCTAAGATTTCTGGTTTCTCTGTACAGGCCCATCGGGCGCTCTGGCTGAAGTCCTGGTCTGTGGACATGACTTCTACGTCCTAGACTTCTTTCCCTTCCTTTTAAGGGAAATATTTTATTTGGTCCAGGCCTGGACTCCATTATCTCCACAGTTACAGGGGGCAAGGGTGCCTTCCTACCGCAGGATAAAAAGAACAAATCTAAGGGACAAGGATATAATTTTTCATTTTGTTCTGAAAAATCCCAACGTCAGCAGTCCTTCTCTAGCCCAAGCAAACCAAGAGCACTTTGAAGCTGGTGCAATCCTGGAATAAATCCAAGCAGATCATGAACACCCAGCGAGACCAATTCGGCATGAAGGGACGGACCCCGATCCGACACTGGATTGTGTATGGGGCAGACTGTCACTGTTTTCATATGCTTGGTTCAGGGACATGCAGGATCCATGGATCCTGGAGGTCATAGCTCAGGGATACAAGATAGGTTTCAAATCTCATCCACCCAAGGGCAGATTTCTCCTCTCAAGCCTTTATTAAGACCAGAAAAGACGGAAGCCTTTCTTGGGTGCGTGCGGGATCGGTCCTCTTTAGGGGTCATTGTCCCGGTTCCTATTGCAAAAAGAGGTTTGGGATACTATTCAAACCTGTTCGTGGACCCAAAGAAGGAGGGAACTTTCCGCACAATTCTGGACCTAAAGTTCTGAAACAAGTTTGTAAATGTTCCCTCGTTCAAGATGGAGACAATAAGGTACATCCTTCCTCTAGTTCAGGAGGGACAGTTTATGACCACTATAGATCTGACGGATGCCTACCTTCAAGTTCCAATCTACAAGGACGACTTCCCGTTCCTAAGGTTTGCGTTCCACGGATCAGCACTTCCAGTTCATTGCACTTTCGTTTGGTCTAGCTACTGCTCCAAGAATCTTTACAAAGGTTCTAGGGTCTCTCCTGGCCGTCGCCAGAACCGAGGTATAGCAGTAGCTCTCTTTTTGGACAATATTCTGGTTCAAGCACCATCCTTTTGTCTAGCAGAAGACCATTCGGTATCTCTTCTCTCTCTTTTTTTCTCTCTCTCGCTCTCTTCTTCGATCTCATGGATGGAAGATAAACTTAGGAAATAGTTCTCTTATACCAAGCAAAAAATCAGAAATATATCAAAGTGCCACCCTTCTGGAGACTGTGTCTGATGGGGGCTATGTATAAAGCGCCACAAATTACAAAATAATCAATTTACACATTGTGTGACAAGATAAAGTTAAAAATGACAATTCAGTCTTGATAAAGGTCACTGAGACCGAAACGCGTTGACTGGTAAGGATTATTCTGATATTTACCACTTTTGAAAACAATCTACACCATTATTTATTTTTCTCTTGTTAAGTGTATCCAGTCCACGGATCATCCATTACTTGTGGGATATTCTCCTTCCCAACAGGAAGTTGCAAGAGGATCACCCACAGCAGAGCTGCTATATAGCTCCTCCCCTCACTGCCATACCCAGTCATTCTCTTGCAACTCTCAACTAAGATGGAGGTCGTAATAGGACTGTGGTGTTTTATATTTAGTTTATTTCTTCAATCAAAAGTTATTTTTAAATGGTACCGGAGTGTACTGTTTATCTCAGGCAGTATTTAGAAGAAGAATCTGCCTGCGTTTTCTATGATCTTAGCAGAAGTAACTAAGATCCTTTGCTGTTCTCACATATTCTGAGGAGTGAGGTAACTTCAGAGGGGGAATAGCGTGCAGGTTTTCCTGTAATAAGGTATGTGCAGTTAAAATATTTTTCTAGGGATAGAATTTGCTAGAAAATGCTGCTGATACCGAAGTAATGTAAGTAAAGCCTTAAATGCAGTGATAGCGACTGGTATCAGGCTTATTAATAGAGATACATACTCTTATAAAAGTGTATTTTAAAATGTTTGCTGGCATGTTTAATCGTTTTTTACATATGTTTGGTGATAAAACTTATTGGGGTCTAGTTTCTCCAACATTGGTGTGTCCGGTCCACGGCGTCATCCATTACTTGTGGGATATTCTCCTCCCCTACAGGGAAAGGCAAGGAGAGCACACAGCAAGAGCTGTCCATATAGCTCCCCCTCTGGCTCCGCCCCCCAGTCATTCTCCTTGCTGCTCTGAACAAGTAGCATCTCCACGGGGATGGTGAGGAGTTTGTTTTTGGGAGAAAGGTTTTGCAAGCCATGGTGCCTTCTGTTTAGGTAACCTGATTTGCTCCCTCCCTTCATCCGTGTCCTAAAGCTTTGGTATTGGTTCCCACAAGTAATGGATGACGCCGTGGACCGGACACACCAATGTTGGAGAAAAGAGAATTTATGCTTACCTGATAAATTACTTTCTCCAACGGTGTGTCCGGTCCACGGCCCGCCCTGGTTTTTTAATCAGGTTTGAAAAAATTTTCTTTTTCTTTATACACTACAGTCACCACGGCACCCTATAGTTTTCTCCTTTTTCTCCTAACCGTCGGTCGAATGACTGGGGGGCGGAGCCAGAGGGGGAGCTATATGGACAGCTCTTGCTGTGTGCTCTCCTTGCCTTTCCCTGTAGGGGAGGAGAATATCCCACAAGTCATGGATGACGCCGTGGACCGGACACACCGTTGGAGAAAGTAATTTATCATGTAAGCATAAATTCTGTTTTCTCCAACATAGGTGTGTCCGGTCCACGGCGTCATCCTTACTTGTGGGATATTCTCTTCCCCAACAGGAAATGGCAAAGAGCCCAGCAAAGCTGGTCACATGATCCCTCCTAGGCTCCGCCTACCCCAGTCATTCTCTTTGCCGTTGTACAGGCAACATCTCCACGGAGATGGCTTAGAGTTTTTTAGTGTTTAACTGTAGTTTTTATTATTCAATCAAGAGTTTGTTATTTTGAAATAGTGCTGGTATGTACTATTTACTCAGAAACAGAAAAGAGATGAAGATTTCTGTTTGTATGAGGAAAATGATTTTAGCAACCGTCACTAAAATCCATGGCTGTTCCACACAGGACTGTTGAGAGCAATTAACTTCAGTTGGGGGAACTGTGAGCAGTCTCTTGCTGCTTGAGGTATGACACATTCTAACAAGACGATGTAATGCTGGAAGCTGTCATTTTCCCTCTGGGATCCGGTAAGCCATGTTTATTACGATTGTAAATAAGGGCTTCAAAAAGGGCTTATTAAGACTGTAGACTTTTTTTGGGCTAAATCGATTGATTATTAACACATATTTAGCCTTGAGGAATCATTTTATCTGGGTATTTTGATATAATAATATCGGCAGGCACTGTTTTAGACACCTTATTCTTTAGGGGCTTTCCCAAAGCATAGGCAGAGCCTCATTTTCGCGCCGGTGTTGCGCACTTGTTTTTGAGAGGCATGGCATGCAGTCGCATGTGAGAGGAGCTCTGATACTTAGAAAAGACTTTCTGAAGGCGTCATTTGGTATCGTATTCCCCTTGGGGCTTGGTTGGGTCTCAGCAAAGCAGATACCAGGGACTGTAAAGGGGTTAAAGTTCAAAACGGCTCCGGTTCCGTTATTTTAAGGGTTAAAGCTTCCAAATTTGGTGTGCAATACTTTTAAGGCTTTAAGACACTGTGGTGAAAATTTGGTAAATTTTGAACAATTCCTTCATGTTTTTTCGCATTTGCAGTAATAAAGTGTGTTCAGTTTAAAATTTAAAGTGACAGTAACGGTTTTATTTTATAACGTTTTTTGTACTTGTTATCAAGTTTATGCCTGTTTAACATGTCTGAACTACCAGATAGACTGTGTTCTGAATGTGGGGAAGCCAGAATTCCTATTCATTTAAATAAATGTGATTTATGTGACAATGACAATGATGCCCAAGATGATTCCTCAAGTGAGGGGAGTAAGCATGGTACTGCATCATTCCCTCCTTCGTCTACACGAGTCTTGCCCACTCAGGAGGCCCCTAGTACATCTAGCGCGCCAATACTCCTTACTATGCAACAATTAACGGCTGTAATGGATAATTCTGTCAAAAACATTTTAGCCAAAATGAACACTTATCAGCGTAAGCGCGACTGCTCTGTTTTAGATACTGAAGAGCATGACGACGCTGATATTAATATTTCTGAAGGGCCCCTAACTCAGTCTGATGGGGCCAGGGAGGTTTTGTCTGAGGGAGAAATTACTGATTCAGGGAACATTTCTCAACAAGCTGAACCTGATGTGATTGCATTTAAATTTAAGTTGGAACATCTCCGCATTCTGCTTAAGGAGGTATTATCCACTCTGGATGATTGTGACAAGTTGGTCATCCCAGAGAAACTATGTAAAATGGACAAGTTCCTAGAGGTGCCGGGGCTCCCAGAAGCTTTTCCTATACCCAAGCGGGTGGCGGACATTGTTAATAAAGAATGGGAAAGGCCCGGTATTCCTTTCGTCCCTCCCCCCATATTTAAAAAATTGTTTCCTATGGTCGACCCCAGAAAGGACTTATGGCAGACTGTCCCCAAGGTCGAGGGAGCGGTTTCCACTTTAAACAAACGCACCACTATACCCATAGAGGATAGTTGTGCTTTCAAAGATCCTATGGATAAAAAATTAGAAGGTTTGCTTAAAAAGATGTTTGTTCAGCAGGATTACCTTCTACAACCAATTTCATGCATTGTCCCTGTCGCTACAGCCGCATGTTTCTGGTTCGATGAGCTGATAAAGGCGGTCGACAATGATTCTCCTCCTTATGAGGAGATTATGGAGTTGGCCCCCGATCCGGGACCGGATCTGGTGGGGGGCAGACTTTCTCTCTTCGCTCAGGCTTGGGCAAGAGATGTTCTGGATCCTTGGGCGCTAGAAATAGTCTCCCAAGGTTATCTTCTGGAATTCAAGGGACTTCCCCCAAGGGGGAGGTTCCACAGGTCTCAGTTGTCTTCAGACCACATAAAAAGACAGGCATTCTTACATTGTGTAGAAGACCTGTTAAAAATGGGAGTGATTCATCCCGTTCCATTAAGAGAACAAGGGATGGGGTTCTACTCCAATCTGTTTATAGTTCCCAAAAAAGAGGGAACGTTCAGACCAATCTTAGATCTCAAGATCTTAAACAAGTTTCTCAAGGTTCCATCGTTCAAGATGGAAACCATTCGAACTATTCTTCCTTCCATCCAGGAAGGTCAATTCATGACCACGGTGGATTTAAAGGATGCGTATCTACATATTCCTATCCACAAGGAACATCATCGGTTCCTGAGGTTCGCATTCCTGGACAAACATTACCAGTTCGTGGCGCTTCCTTTCGGATTAGCCACTGCTCCAAGGATTTTCACAAAGGTACTAGGGTCCCTTCTAGCTGTGCTAAGACCAAGGGGCATTGCTGTAGTACCTTACTTGGACGACATTCTGATTCAAGCGTCGTCCCTTCCTCAAGCAAATTCTCACACGGACATTGTCCTGGCCTTTCTCAGATCTCACGGATGGAAAGTGAACGTGGAAAAGAGTTCTCTATCTCCGTCAACAAGGGTTCCCTTCTTGGGAACAATAATAGACTCCTTAGAAATGAGGATTTTTCTGACAGAGGCCAGAAAAACAAAACTTCTAGACTCTTGTCGGATACTCCATTCCGTTCCTCTTCCTTCCATAGCTCAGTGCATGGAAGTGATCGGGTTGATGGTAGCGGCAATGGACATAGTTCCTTTTGCACGCATTCATCTAAGACCATTACAACTGTGCATGCTCAGTCAGTGGAATGGGGACTATACAGACTTGTCTCCGAAGATACAAGTAAATCAGAGGACCAGAGACTCACTCCGTTGGTGGCTGTCCCTGGACAACCTGTCACGAGGGATGACATTCCGCAGACCAGAGTGGGTCATTGTCACGACCGACGCCAGTCTGATGGGCTGGGGCGCGGTCTGGGGATCCCTGAAAGCTCAGGGTCTTTGGTCTCGGGAAGAATCTCTTCTACCGATAAATATTCTGGAACTGAGAGCGATATTCAATGCTCTCAAGGCTTGGCCTCAGCTAGCGAGGGCCAAGTTCATACGGTTTCAATCAGACAACATGACAACTGTTGCGTACATCAACCATCAGGGGGGAACAAGGAGTTCCCTGGCGATGGAAGAAGTGACCAAAATCATTCTATGGGCGGAGTCTCACTCCTGCCACCTGTCTGCTATCCACATCCCAGGAGTGGAAAATTGGGAAGCGGATTTTCTGAGTCGTCAGACATTGCATCCGGGGGAGTGGGAACTCCATCCGGAAATCTTTGCCCAAGTCACTCAGCTGTGGGGCATTCCAGACATGGATCTGATGGCCTCTCGTCAGAACTTCAAAGTTCCTTGCTACGGGTCCAGATCCAGGGATCCCAAGGCGGCTCTAGTGGATGCACTAGTAGCACCTTGGACCTTCAAACTAGCTTATGTGTTCCCGCCGTTTCCTCTCATCCCCAGGCTGGTAGCCAGGATCAATCAGGAGAGGGCGTCGGTGATCTTGATAGCTCCTGCGTGGCCACGCAGGACTTGGTACGCAGATCTGGTGAATATGTCATCGGCTCCTCCTTGGAAGCTACCTTTGAGACGAGACCTTCTTGTTCAGGGTCCGTTCGAACATCCGAATCTGGTTTCACTCCAGCTGACTGCTTGGAGATTGAACGCTTGATCTTATCGAAGCGAGGATTCTCAGATTCTGTTATCGATACTCTTGTTCAGGCCAGAAAGCCTGTAACTAGAAAGATTTACCACAAAATTTGGAAAAAATATATCTGTTGGTGTGAATCTAAAGGATTCCCTTGGGACAAGGTTAAGATTCCTAGGATTCTATCCTTCCTTCAAGAAGGATTAGAAAAAGGATTATCTGCAAGTTCCCTGAAGGGACAGATTTCTGCCTTGTCTGTGTTACTTCACAAAAAGCTGGCCGCTGTGCCAGATGTTCAAGCCTTTGTTCAGGCTCTGGTTAGAATTAAGCCTGTTTACAAACCTTTGACTCCTCCTTGGAGTCTCAATTTAGTTCTTTCAGTTCTTCAGGGGGTTCCGTTTGAACCCTTGCATTCCGTTGATATTAAGTTATTATCTTGGAAAGTTTTGTTTTTAGTTGCAATTTCTTCTGCTAGAAGAGTTTCAGAATTATCTGCTCTGCAGTGTTCTCCTCCTTATCTGGTGTTCCATGCAGATAAGGTGGTTTTACGTACTAAACCTGGTTTTCTTCCAAAAGTTGTTTCTAACAAAAACATTAACCAGGAGATTATCGTACCTTCTCTGTGTCCGAAACCAGTTTCAAAGAAGGAACGTTTGTTGCACAATTTGGATGTTGTTCGCGCTCTAAAATTCTATTTAGATGCTACAAAGGATTTTAGACAAACATCTTCCTTGTTTGTTGTTTATTCCGGTAAAAGGAGAGGTCAAAAAGCAACTTCTACCTCTCTCTCTTTTTGGATTAAAAGCATCATCAGATTGGCTTACGAGACTGCCGGACGGCAGCCTCCCGAAAGAATCACAGCTCATTCCACTAGGGCTGTGGCTTCCACATGGGCCTTCAAGAACGAGGCTTCTGTTGATCAGATATGTAGGGCAGCGACTTGGTCTTCACTGCACACTTTTACCAAATTTTACAAGTTTGATACTTTTGCTTCTTCTGAGGCTATTTTTGGGAGAAAGGTTTTGCAAGCCGTGGTGCCTTCCATTTAGGTGACCTGATTTGCTCCCTCCCTTCATCCGTGTCCTAAAGCTTTGGTATTGGTTCCCACAAGTAAGGATGACGCCGTGGACCGGACACACCTATGTTGGAGAAAACAGAATTTATGTTTACCTGATAAATTACTTTATCCAACGGTGTGTCCGGTCCACGGCCCGTCCTGGTTTTTTAATCAGGTCTGATAATTTATTTTCTTTAACTACAGTCACCACGGTACCATATGGTTTCTCCTATGCAAATATTCCTCCTTAACGTCGGTCGAATGACTGGGGTAGGCGGAGCCTAGGAGGGATCATGTGACCAGCTTTGCTGGGCTCTTTGCCATTTCCTGTTGGGGAAGAGAATATCCCACAAGTAAGGATGACGCCGTGGACCGGACACACCGTTGGAGAAAGTAATTTATCAGGTAAACATAAATTCTGTTTTTTTCCACATGGCTGGCTTGAATTTTGTCTAGAAACAGTTCCCTGAGGCTTCCCACTGTTGTAATATGAGTGGGAGGGGCCTATTTTGGGGGGTTTTTGCACAGCAAAAATTACAGACACAGACATCCAGCTTCTTCCTGCATGATCCAGGACTTCTCTGAAGGGCTCAAAAGGCTTCAAAAGTCGTATTGAGGGAGGTAAAAAGCCACAGTAGAGCTGTGGCAGTTGTTGTGACTGTTTAAAAAAGTTTTTGTCATTTGTTATTCCGTTTTTGGTATTAAGGGGTTAATCATCCATTTGCAAGTGGATGCAATGCTCTGCTAACTTATTACATACACTGTAAACATTTCGTTAGTGTAACTGCATTTTTTCACTGTTATTTCAAAATTTGGGAAAATTTGTGTTTCTTAAAGGCGCAGTAACATTTTTTATATTGCTTGTAAACTTGTTTTAAAGTGTTTTCCAAGCTTGCTAGTCTGTACAAACATGTCTGACATAGAGGAACCTACTTGTTCATTATGTTTGAAAGCCATGGTGGAGCCCCATAGGAGAATGTGTACTAAATGTATTGATTTCACCTTAAACAGTAAAGATCAGTCTTTATCTATAAAAGAATTATCACCAGAGGGTTCTGTCGAGGGGGAAGTTATGCCGACTAACTCTCGCCACGTGTCAGACCCTTCGCCTCCCGCTCAGGGGACGCACGCTAATATGGCGCCAATTACATCAGGGACGCCCATAGCGATTACCTTGCAGGACATGGCTGCAATCATGAATAATACCCTGTCAGAGGTATTATCTAGATTGCCTGAATTAAGAGGCAAGCGCGATAGCTCTGGGGTTAGGAGAGATACGGAGCGCGCAAATGCTGTTAGAGCCATGTCTGATACTGCGTCACAGTATGCAGAACATGAGGACGGAGAGCTTCAGTCTGTGGGTGACATCTCTGACTCGGGGAAACCTGATTCAGAGATTTCTAATTTTAAATTTAAGCTTGAGAACCTCCGTGTATTGCTTGGGGAGGTATTAGCTGCTCTGAATGACTGTAACACAGTTGCAATTCCAGAGAAATTGTGTAGGCTGGATAGATACTATGCGGTGCCGGTGTGTACTGACGTTTTTCCTATACCTAAAAGGCTTACAGAAATTATTAGCAAGGAGTGGGATAGACCCGGTGTGCCCTTTTCCCCACCTCCTATATTTAGAAAAATGTTTCCAATAGACGCCACTACACGGGACTTATGGCAGACGGTCCCTAAGGTGGAGGGAGCAGTTTCTACTTAAGCAAAGCGTACCACTATCCCGGTTGAGGACAGTTGTGCTTTTTCAGATCCAATAGATAAAAAATTGAAGGGTTACCTTAAGAAAATGTTTATTCAACAAGGTTTTATTTTACAGCCCCTTGCATGCATTGCGCCTGTCACTGCTGCGGCGGCATTCTGGTTTGAGGCCCTGGAAGAGGCCATCCAGACAGCTCCATTGAATGGAACTGACAATCTTAGAACGCTTAAGCTAGCTAACTCATTTGTTTCTGATGCCATTGTTCATTTGACTAAACTAACGGCTAAGAATTCCGGATTCGCCATCCAGGCACGTAGGGCGCTATGGCTTAAATCCTGGTCAGCTGACGTGACTTCAAAGTCTAAATTACTCAACATTCCTTTCAAGGGGCAGACCTTATTCGGGCCTGGCTTGAAGGAAATTATTGCTGACATTACTGGAGGCAAGGGTCATACCCTTTCCCAGGACAGGGCCAAATCAAAGGCCAAACAGTCTAATTTTCGTGCCTTTCGAAATTTCAAGGCAGGAGCAGCATCAACTTCCTCCGCTTCAAAACAAGAGGGAACTGTTGCTCATTCCAGACATGCCTGGAAACCTAACCAGTCCTGGAACAAGGGCAAGCAGGCCAGAAAGCCTGCTGCTGCCCCCAAGACAGCATGAAGGAACGGCCCCCTATCTGGAAACTGATCTAGTGGGGGGCAGACTTTCTCTCTTCGCCCAGGCGTGGGCAAGAGATGTTCAGGATCCCTGGGCGTTGGAGATCATATCTCAGGGATATCTTCTGGACTTCAAAGCTTCTCCTCCACAAGGGAGATTTCATCTTTCAAGGTTATCAGCAAACCAGATAAAGAAAGAGGCATTCCTAAGCTGTGTGCAAGACCTCCTAGTAATGGGAGTAATCCATCCAGTTCCGCGGACGGAACAAGGACAGGGATTTTATTAAAATCTGTTTGTGGTTCCCAAGAAAGAGGGAACCTTCAGACCAATCTTGGATCTAAAGATCTTAAACAAATTCCTCAGAGTTCCATCATTCAAAATGGAAACTATTCGGACCATCCTACTTATGATCCAAGCGGGTCAGTACATGACCACAGTGGACTTAAAGGATGCCTACCTTCACATACCGATTCACAAAGATCATCATCGGTTCCTAAGGTTTGCCTTTCTAGACAGGCATTACCAATTTGTAGCTCTTCCCTTCAGGTTGGCCACTGCCCCGAGAATTTTTACAAAGGTTCTGGGCTCACTTCTGGCGGTTCTAGACGACATCCTGATACAGGCGTCAAGCTTTCAAATTGCCAAGTCTCATACAGAGATAGTTCTGGCATTTCTGAGGTCGCATGGGTGGAAAGTGAACGTGGAAAAGAGTTCTCTATCACCACTCACAAGAGTCTCCTTCCTAGGGACTCTTATAGATTCTGTAGAGATGAAAATTTACCTGACGGAGTCCAGGTTATCAAAACTTATAAATGCTTGCCGTGTCCTTCATTCCATTCCACGCCCGTCAGTGGCTCAGTGCATGGAAGTAATCGGCTTAATGGTAGCGGCAATGGACATAGTGCCATTTGCGCGCCTGCATCTCAGACCGCTGCAATTATGCATGCTAAGTCAGTGGAATGGGGATTACTCAGATTTGTCCCCTCTACTAAATCTGGATCAAGAGACCAGAGATTCTCTTCTCTGGTGGCTTTCTCGGGTCCATCTGTCCAAGGGTATGACCTTTCACAGGCCAGATTGGACGATTGTAACAACAGATGCCAGCCTTCTAGGTTGGGGCGCAGTCTGGAACTCCCTGAAGGCACATGGATCGTGGACTCAGGAGGAGAAACTCCTCCCAATAAATATTCTGGAGTTAAGAGCAATATTCAATGCTCTTCTAGCTTGGCCTCAGTTAGCAACACTGAGGTTCATCAGATTTCAGTCGGACAACATCACGACTGTGGCTTACATCAACCATCAAGGGGGAACCAGGAGTTCCCTAGCGATGTTAGAAGTCTCAAAGATAATTCGCTGGGCAAAGTCTCACTCTTGCCACCTGTCGGCGATCCACATCCCAGGCGTAGAGAACTGGGAGGCGGATTTTCTAAGTCGTCAGACTTTTCATCCGGGGGAGTGGGAACTCCATCCGGAGGTGTTTGCTCAACTGGTCCATCGTTGGGGCAAACCAGAACTGGATCTCATGGCGTCTCGCCAGAACGCCAAGCTTCTTTGTTACAGATCCAGGTCCAGGGACCCGGGAGCAACGCTGATAGATGCTCTAGCAGCTCCTTGGTTCTTCAACCTGGCCTATGTGTTTCCACCGTTTCCTCTGCTCCCTCGACTGATTGCCAAAATCAAACAGGAGAGAGCATCAGTGATTCTGATAGCGCCTGCGTGGCCACGCAGGACCTGGTATGCAGACCTAGTGGACATGTCATCTCTTCCACCATGAACTCTGCCTCTGAGGTAGGACCTTCTAATACAAGGTCCTTTCAATCATCCAAATCTAATTTCTCTGAGACTGACTGCATGGAGATTGAACTCTTGATTCTATCAAGGCGTGGCTTCTCAGAGTCAGTCGTTGATACCTAAATACAGGCTCGGAAGCCTGTCACCAGGAAAATCTACCATAAGATATGGCGTAAATATCTTTATTGGTGTGAATCCAAGAGTTACTCATGGAGTAAGGTTAGGATTCCTAGGATATTGTCCTTTCTCCAAGAGGGTTTGGACAAAGGCTTATCAGCTAGTTCTTTAAAAGGACAGATCTCTGCTCTGTCTATTCTTTTGCACAAGCGTCTGGCAGAAGTTCTAGACGTCCAGGCATTTTGTCAGGCTTTGGTTAGGATTAAAAGGCCACTAAACCCAAAATCTTTCTTTCAAGATTCAGATAGAGAATAGAAATTTAAACAACATTACAATTTACTTCCATTATTTATTTTGCTTCATTTTTTAAATATCCTTAGTTGAAGAAAAAGCAATGCACATGGTGAGCCAATCACACAAGGCTTCTATGCGCAGCAACCAATCAGCAGCTAGTGAGCATATCTAGATATGCTTTTAATCAAAGAATATCAAGAGAATAAAACAAATTAGATAATATAAGTAAATTTGAAAGATGTTTAAAATTGCATTCTCTTTCTAAATCAGAAAAGAAAAAATGAGGGTGGCATGTCCCTTTAAGCCTGTGTTTAAAACTGTTGCTCCCCCGTGGAGCTTAAACTTGGTTCTTAAAGTTCTTCAGGGAGTTCCGTTTGAACCCCTTCATTCCATTGATATTAAACTTTTATCTTGGAAAGTTCTGTTTTTGATGGCTATTTCCTCGGCGCGAAGAGTCTGAGTTATCTGCCTTACATTGTGATTCTCCTTATCTGATTTTTCATTCAGGCAAGGTAGTTCTGCGTACCAAACCTGGGTTTTTACCTAAGGTGGTTTCTAACAGGAATATCAATCAAGAGATTGTTGTTCCATCATTGTGTCCTAATCCTTCTACAAAGAAGGAACGTCTTTTGCATAATCTGGACGTAGTCCGTGCCTTGAAGTTTTACTTACAGGCTACTAAAGATTTTCGTCAAACATCTGCCCTGTTTGTCGTTTACTCTGGACAGAGGAGAGGTCAAAAAGCTTCGACAACCTCTCTCTCCTTTTGGCTTCGGAGCATAATACGCTTAGCCTATGAGACTGCTGGACAGCAGCCCCCTGAAAGGATTACAGCTCATTCTACTAGAGCTGTGGCTTCCACCTGGGCCTTTAAAAATGAGGCCTCTGTTGAACAGATTTGCAAGGCTGCGACTTGGTCTTCGCTTCATACCTTTTCAAAATTTTACAAATTTGACACTTTTGCTTCTTCGGAGGCTGTTTTGGGGAGAAAGGTTCTACAGGCAGAGGTTCCTGCCTTGTCCCTCCCGTCATCCGTGTACTTTAGCTTTGGTATTGGTATCCCACAAGTAATGGATGATCCGTGGACTGGATACACTTAACAAGAGAAAACATAATTTATGCTTACCTGATAAATTTATTTCTCTTGTAGTGTATCCAGTCCACGGCCCGCCCTGTCCTTTTAAGGCAGGTCTAAATTTTAATTAAACTACAGTCACCACTGCACCCTATGGTTTCTCCTTTCTCGTCTTGTTTTGGTCGAATGACTGGATATGGCAGTGAGGGGAAGAGCTATATAGCAGCTCTGCTGTGGGTGATCCTCTTGCAACTTCCTGTTGGGAAGGAGAATATCCCACAAGTAATGGATGATCCGTGGACTGGATACACTACAAGAGAAATAAATTTATCAGGTAAGCATAAATTATGTTTTTCTTTGGCAGAAGGACTATTCCTGAACCAACGTGAAACTAATTACTATCTTTTCGTCTAAGAAGATTAGACAACACTTACACACTGAATATGGGAGCTGCTATTGACACATAATACTGACGTTTGGGCACCTATGTACTTCTTTATTTGACTTTACGTTACCCTCACCTTTGGATCTTAGCTTCAATCATTTTTGTTATAAACATTTTTACAGCCATTTTTTGATTCAAGACAATCACCGCCGCTGACTCGCACATTTTCACTTTTTAGTTAAAGCCACTACTGTTTGATTGCCTTTTAAAAAAGCTATTTTGTTTTTGTTTTAACAAAACTTTATTGAATTTTACATCACTGTTTTCTTGTGTTAGCACACCAGTTTGTTTAAACCGTTTGTGTTTTAATTCTGTGAGTTGTTTGTATTTCACCTTGCTCACTGTTCAGCACACGACGTCCACTGCAATACCTGTCTAATTATTTGCTAGTTCTTTGTCAACCACTTTCTGCCTAAAAACCGCAGAAATTTAGTTTCCCATTTTTATACACTTTTTATTTATACACATTATTAAACACATAGTTAAAGCCTATGGTGTGAGCCAAAACCATATATCAGTTGCGATTGTTTATAACACTATCAAATCTTATAGACACTCCACTTAACACCCACTAGCATCCACTACCTATCAATATATTTATATAAACAATTATTAAACACATAGCCAAAACTGATGGTTTGAGCCAAATACCATATATCAGCTGCGATTGTTTTAACACTATCAAATCTTATAGACACTTCACTTGAATCCACTACCTATCAATATATTTATATAAACAATTATTCTTATACCTTATCAACCCAATTTTGTAATAGTTGACGAGCACTATTTGTCAAGCAGTCATTACCATTGTCTGTTGTGATCATTATCATCTTTGACCACCTTTTTTTTTTCCCAATTTGTCTTTTATTGAGGATTTTCAAAAAATACAGCTTGTATTAATTGTCATTCATATATATTAACATTTTAGGCATATAAACACATGGAAAAACATTAACAAAGTAACTTGAGGTCAGTGACCAGACTAATACTTGAAAAGAACATTTGAATCCTCCTTTATATAATATGTATTAACAGAGGCAAACTAGAATGATACACATTTTTATATACCTACCCAGTGGTGCATAGGCCACTAATGAGCCCATATGATAGGAGGTGGAAAACTATAGTGATATACGATCCCTTTTGGACAATGGTATACAATTGATGATCTATAAATCACTTCTTTAAACAACATAGCTAGTTCTTCTTAGCTGAAACCAAGCAATTGTCAATAAAAATATATTTACTAGCCCTTTATAATGAACTAGAATGATACTATGTAATGACACCTAAGCCTATATATCTATTTATTTCTACATAGCTCTGTCAGTGTTTGGGATGTAGAAATGTAATACTCTATTATAATTATTTGTATCCCACTGTACAACTTAAAATATCTGAAGTGAGCATCAAGATGTATCTCAAAATAGCGGAGCAAAGCCGCTTTGTGTAAATCCCAGCCTAAGTACTGGGTGTGCAGCAACCACCTATTCAAAAGATAAGTTTAGTGTCACTAATTATATTGTTAGATGTGGATACTGTGGAGAAATACTCCTGGCCGAATTGAAATATAAAATAGTAGCAATAAATGGGGGAGGAGCCATACAATTATGAACACATATAGAATATACTTAAAGGTCTAATAACACCCTAATCGTTACCCATGCCAGGAAGAAGCTAGGAGAGTGGAAGGTTATAAAACCCTGAAACTTAAAACTTATAGGGATCAAAAGCGCTGAACTAATCCATGTTCCCCCCCAACCACTGTGCATGCGGAATATATGCTAGCAGCAACATAAGTCTTAACTGTACTACTGGCTACCAAATAGTGTAGGCCGGGCAATATCGCCCCTAACAAGTTGGAACCGTTATTAAAGATCTAAGTCTGCAACTTGTGGGTGAATAGTATGGACACACATGGCATCATAACTACCAAAAGAGGCAGGCATGAAGCCAAAACATCAGTAGGAATTCAAAACGTTGCTGGTAACAGAGCTGGTTAAACAGAATGATCAACATTTTCAATACAGTATGTGCAACCGAATCTGGAGATGGTTAAAGAGAACCAGCTTATATATGAGCCCATAATACCTCACCCCTCACCCACCTGAGACATGAAACCCATATTACCATAAATGAACTATTATAGTAAGAACAGTGTCATATAGAACAAAACGATCCTATTCAGTGGTAAAGGGGATAAGAGTCCAATATATTGTGAATTCACTACACAGTGAGTCAGATATAATCTAAGTCTAGGCACTACACATGGCAGGCTATATTCTAAGTAAATAGTAACTCACAGCACGCATTGTTAAACAGTAGAAAGGGTCCAATACACGTAAATCATCTCTAGCACAAGTGTAAGTGACAGAATTTCTTTAGCCCACACCGGATTTAAAGATGATCTCGACATAATGGAGGGTGGCAGTACCTTCAAATGAGAAACCCAGTTCACAAAATTGTAGTAGTCCAGCTACCAAGCTAATGATTTTGATACTCGGATCGCACATAAATCCAAACATCAAAACTGTTACCTCCCAGACCATATGCCCCATAGCTGCTTTAGACTCATATTCTGGAGCTTGCCATCGGGAGTCGGCCGCACCTCCCTGACTTGGGCCCAGATGAAGATAGTCCAGATTTCTTTCATGTAATTGGCAAGAGTCCATGAGCTAGTGACGTATGGGATATACATTCCTACCGGGAGGGGCAAAGTTTCCCAAACCTCAAAATGCCTATAAATACACCCCCCACCACACCCACAATTCCGTTTTACAAACTCTGCCTCCTATGAAGGTGGTGAAGTAAGTTTGTGCTAGATTTCTACGTTGATATGCTCTTCTCAGCATGCTGAAGCCCGGTTCCTCTCAGAGTGCAGAGAATGACAGAGGGATGTGAAGGGAGTATCACCTATTGAATACAATGGTCATCCTAACGGGGATCTATTTCATAGGTTCTCTGTTATCGGTCGTAGAGAGTCATCTCCTACCTCCCTTTTCAGATCGACAATATACTCTTATAATACCATTACCTCTGCTGATTCTCATTTCAGTACTAGTTTGGATATCTACTTTATGTAGATGAGTGTCTTTTGGTAAGTATGTTTTCCTTTATTTAAGACACTCTTAGCTATGGTTTGGCACTTTAAATGTAAAGTTCTAAATATAATGTTTGTACTTATATTTGCCATGATTCAGGTTTATCAGTATATTTCCTTTTTTACAGACTGTCAGTTTCATTTTGGGAAATGCACATATAAAATAAAAAAAATTCTTACCTGAAATTTTTCAAAATTGACTTTTTTTCCAAATTGCGGGCTGTTAGGCTTGCAGGTGCGCAAAATGCAATAATTTATTGCGTCATTTTTGTCGCAAGACTTTTTTGGCGCGAGAATTACGTTTGTTGACGTATTTTCATAATTTCCGGTGTCTTGGCGCCGAAAAATTTTCACGTAGTTACGTCATCTATGACACTCGTGTTTGTTGCAGACGTTTTTGGCGCCAAAAAATATTTTGTCAGTTGTGGGCGTCATACTTGGCGCCAGACTCTTGACATTATTTAAGTATTCATGTATTTTTGCTTCTGGTTTCCAGAGGCTTATTCTGTTTGCATTTTCTCCTGTTAAGTGTGGTCAGTCCACGGGTCATCATTACTTCTGGGATATTATCTCCTCCCCTACAGGAAGTGCAAGAGGATTCACCCAGCAGAGCTGCTATATAGCTCCTCCCCTCTACGTCACCTCCAGTCATTCTCTTGCACCCAACGAATAGATAGGATGTGTGAGAGGACTGTGGTGATTTTAATTAGTTTATTACCTTCAATCAAAAGTTTGTTATTTTATAATAGCACCGGAGTGTGTTATTCATTCTCTGGTAGAATTTGAAGAAGAATCTACCTGAGTTTTTTCTATGATTTTAGCCGGAGTAGTTAAGATCATATTGCTGTTTCTCGGCCATCTGAGGAGAGGTAAACTTCAGATCAGGGGACAGCGGGCAGATTAATCTGCAAAGAGGTATGTAGCAGTTTATTATTTTCTGACATGGAATTGATGAGAAAATCCTGCCATACCGTTATAATGTAAACTCAGCCTTAAATACAGTAGATGCATCTGGTATCAGGCTGTCATGTATGTATATTTTACACTTCAGTATTCTGGGGAATGGTACTTCACTGGATTTATACTGTTTGCATAGACTTAACCTAATTTGCAGGGACTTCCAATAGGTTTTTAAATAACAATTAATTTATTGAGGTTAAACGTTTTTTTGCTGGCATGTAAAATCGTTTATTTCTCTGAGGTACTGGGTGAAAAAATGTTTTGGGCACTGTTTTTTCCACTTGGCAATAGTTTTGTTTAAATTTAAACAGTTTACTGATCTCTCTCACTGTTATGTGTGAGGGGGAAGGGCCATTTTTGGCGCTTTTACTACGCATCAAAAAACTCAGTCAGAGGTTCATTTTCTTCCTGCATGATCCGGTTCATCTCTACAGAACTCAGGGATCTTCAAAGCTTGTTTTGAGGGAGGTAATCATTCACAGCAGAGCTGTGAAGATTGTAGTTGACTGTGATAAAAAACGTTTATTTGTGTATTTTTTCTGCTGTCAGGGTTAGTTATCCTTTGCTAATGGGAACAATCCTTTGCTAAAATTGTATATTTCTTACAAAGATTTGATGCTATAATTTATTTATTTCAACTGTCATAATTTTTTCTGTGCTTCTTATAGGCACAGTTCGTTTTCATATTATTGTAAATTACTTGAAAAGCATTTCCAAGTTGCTAGTTAATTGCTAGTGTGTTAAACATGTCTGATTCAGAGGAAGATACATGTGCTATATGTGCTAATGCCAAAGTGGAGCCCAATAGAAATTTATGTACTAACTGTATTGATGCTACTTTAAAAGTCAATCTGTACAAATTGAACATATTTCACCAAACAACAAGGGGAGAGTTATGCCGACTAACTCGCCTCACGTGTCAGTACCTGCATCTCCCGCTCGGGAGGTGCGTGATATTGTAGCGCCGAGTACATCTGGGCGGCCATTACAAATCACATTACAGGATATGGCTACTGTTATGACTGAAGTTTTGGCTAAATTACCAGAACTGAGAGGTAAGCGTGATCACTCTGGGGTGAGAACAGAGTGCGCTGATAATATTAGGGCCATGTCAGACACTGCGTCACAGGTGGCAGAACATGAGGACGGAGAACTTCATTCTGTGGTTGACGGTTCTGATCCAAACAGACTGGATTCAGATATTTCAAATTTTAAATTTAAGCTGGAAAACCTCCGTGTATTACTAGGGGAGGTATTAGCGGCTCTGAATGATTGTAACACAGTTGCAATACCAGAGAAAATGTGTAGGTTGGATAGATATTTTGCGGTACCGGCGAGTACTGATGTTTTTCCTATACCTAAGAGACTTAACTGAAATTGTTACTAAGGAGTGGGATAGACCCGGTGTGCCGTTCTCACCCCCTCCGATATTTAGAAAAATGTTTCCAATAGACGCCACCACACGGGACTTATGGCAAACGGTCCCTAAGGTGGAGGGAGCAGTTTCTACTTTAGCTAAGCGTACCACTATCCCAGTGGAGGATAGCTGTGCTTTTTCAGATCCAATGGATAAAAAATTAGAGGGTTACCTTAAGAAAATGTTTGTTCAACAAGGTTTTATATTGCAACCTCTTGCATGTATTGCGCCTGTCACGGCTGCAGCAGCATTTTGGTTTGAGTCTCTGGAAGAGACACTTGAATCATCTACACTAGATGAGATTACACACAAACTTAAAGCCCTTAAGTTAGCTAACTCATTTATTTCAGATGCCGTAGTACATTTAACTAAACTTACGGCTAAGAATTCCGGATTCGCCATTCAGGCACGCAGAGCACTGTGGCTAAAATCCTGGTCAGCTGATGTTACTTCTAAATCTAAATTGCTTAATATACCTTTCAAAGGGCAGACCTTATTCGGGCCCGGGTTGAAAGAGATTATCGCTGACATTACAGGAGGTAAAGGCCATGCCCTGCCTCAGGACAAAGCCAAAGCTAAGGCTAGACAGTCTAATTTTCGTTCCTTTCGTAATTTCAAAGCAGGAACAGCATCAACTTCCTCTGCACCAAAACAGGAAGGAGCTGTTGCTCGCTACAGACAAAACCTAACCAGTCCTGGAACAAGGGCAAGCAGACCAGGAAACCTGCTGCTGCCCCTAAGACAGCATGAATCGAGGGCCCCCGATCCGGGACCGGATCTAGTGGGGGGCAGACTTTCTCTCTTCGCCCAGGCTTGGGCAAGAGATGTTCAGGATCCCTGGGCGTTAGAGATCATATCTCAGGGATACCTTCTGGACTTCAAATCCTCTCCCCCAAGAGGGAGATTTCATCTGTCAAGGTTGTCAACAAACCAAACAAAGAAGGAAGCGTTTCTACGCTGCGTACAAGATCTTTTATTAATGGGAGTGATCCATCCAGTTCCGCGGTCGGAACAAGGACAAGGGTTTTACTCAAATCTGTTTGTAGTTCCCAAGAAAGAGGGAACTTTCAGGCCAATCTTGGATTTAAAGATCCTAAACAAATTCCTAAGAGTTCCATCGTTCAAGATGGAAACTATTCGAACAATTTTGCCCATGATCCAGGAGGGTCAGTACATGACCACAGTGGATTTAAAGGATGCTTACCTTCACATACCGATTCACAGAAATCATTACCGGTATCTAAGGTTTGCCTTTCTAGACAGGCATTACCAGTTTGTAGTTCTTCTATTCGGATTGGCTACGGCTCCAAGAATCTTCACAAAGGTTCTGGGTACTCTTCTGACGGTACTAAGACCGCGAGGAATTTCGGTAGCTCCGTACCTAGACGACATTCTGATACAAGCTTCAAGCTTTCAAACTGCCAAGTCTCATACAGAGTTAGTACTGGCATTTCTAAGGTCGCATGGATGGAAGGTGAACGAAAAGAAGAGTTCTCTCTTTCCACTCACAAGAGTTCCCTTCTTGGGGACTCTGATAGATTCTGTAGAAATGAAGATTTACCTGACAGAAGACAGGTTAACAAAGCTTCAAAATGCATGCCGTGTCCTTCATTCCATTCAACACCCGTCAGTAGCTCAATGCATGGAGGTGATCGGATTAATGGTAGCGGCAATGGACATAGTCCCCTTTGCACGCCTACATCTCAGACCGCTGCAATTGTGCATGCTATGTCAGTGGAATGGGGATTACTCAGAATTGTCCCCCACTCTGAATCTGAATCAAGAGACCAGAAATTCTCTTCTATGGTGGCTTTATCGGCCACATCTGTCCAGGGGGATGCCATTCAGCAGGCCAGACTGGACAATTGTAACAGACGCCAGCCTACTAGGTTGGGGCGCTGTCTGGAATTCTCTGAAGGCTCAGGGACTATGGAATCAGGAGGAGAGTCTCCTTCCAATAAACATTCTGGAATTGAGAGCAGTTCTCAATGCCCTTCTGGCTTGGCCCCAGTTAACAACTCGGGGGTTCATCAGGTTTCAGTCGGACAACATCACGACTGTAGCTTACATCAACCATCAGGGAGGGACAAGAAGCTCCCTAGCAATGATGGAAGTATCAAAGATAATTCGCTGGGCAGAGTCTCACTCTTGCCACCTGTCTGCAATCCACATCCCGGGAGTGGAGAACTGGGAGGCGGATTTTTTAAGTCGTCAGACTTTTCATCCGGGGGAGTGGGAACTTCATCCGGAGGTCTTTGCCCAAATACTTCGACGTTGGGGCAAACCAGAGATAGATCTCATGGCGTCTCGTCAGAACGCCAAGCTTCCTCGCTACGGGTCCAGATCCAGGGATCCGGGAGCGGTTCTGATAGATGCTCTGACAGCACCTTGGACCTTCAAGATGGCTTATGTGTTTCCACCCTTCCCGATGCTTCCTCGATTGATTGCCAGAATCAAACAGGAGAGAGCATCAGTGATTCTAATAGCACCTGCATGGCCACGCAGGACTTGGTATGCAGATCTAGTGGACATGTCATCCTGTCCGCCTTGGTCTCTACCTCTGAAACAGGACCTTCTGATCCAGGGTCCATTCAAACATCAAAATCTAACTTCTCTGAAGCTGACTGCTTGGAAATTGAACGCTTGATTTTATCAAAATGTGGGTTTTCTGAGCCAGTTATTGATACCTTAATACAGGCTAGGAAGCCTGTTACCAGAAGGATTTACCATAAAATATGGCGTAAATACTTATATTGGTGCGAATCCAAGAGTTACTCATGGAGTAAGGTTAGGATTCCAAGGATATTGTCTTTTCTACAAGAAGGTTTGGAAAAGGGTTTATCCGCTAGTTCCTTAAAGGGACAGATTTCAGCTCTGTCCATTCTTTTACACAAACGTCTGTCAGAAGTTCCGGACGTTCAAGCTTTTTGTCAGGCTTTAGCTAGGATCAAGCCTGTGTTTAAAACTGTTGCTCCGCCATGGAGTTTGAACTTAGTTCTTAATGTTTTACAGGGTGTTCCGTTTGAACCCCTTCATTCCATTGATATCAAGTTGTTATCTTGGAAAGTTCTGTTTTTAATGGCTATTTCCTCGGCTCGAAGAGTCTCTGAGTTATCTGCCTTACATTGTGATTCTCCTTATCTGATTTTTCATTCAGACAAGGTAGTTCTGCGTACTAAACCTGGGTTCCTACCTAAGGTGGTCACTAACAGGAATATCAATCAAGAGATTGTTGTTCCATCTTTGTGTCCTAATCCTTCCTCGAAGAAGGAACGTCTGCTACACAATCTAGATGTAGTCCGTGCCTTGAAATTTTATCTACAGGCAACTAAGGATTTTCGTCAAACGTCTTCCCTGTTTGTCGTTTATTCTGGCCAGAGGAGAGGTCAAAAAGCTTTCTCTCTTTTTGGCTTCGTAGCATAATACGATTAGCCTATGAGACTGCTGGACAGCAGCCTCCTGAAAGAATTACAGCTCATTCTACTAGAGCTGTGGCTTCCACTTGGGCCTTTAAGAATGAGGCTTCTGTTGAACAGATTTGCAAGGCTGCAACTTGGTCTTCTCTTCATACTTTTTCCAAATTTTACAAATTTGACACTTTTGCTTCTTCGGAGGCTGTTTTTGGGAGAAAGGTTCTTCAGGCAGTGGTTCCCTCCGTATAAAGAGCCTGCCTGTCCCTCCCGTCATCCGTGTACTTTTGCTTTGGTATTGGTATCCCAGAAGTAATGATGACCCGTGGACTGACCACACTTAACAGGAGAAAACAAAATTTATGCTTACCTGATAAATTCATTTCTCCTGTAGTGTGGTCAGTCCACGGCCCGCCCTGTTTTTTTATGGCAGGCTAAAAAATTTTTGGATTATACTCCAGTCACCACTACACCCTTGGGCTTCTCCTTTCTCGTTGGTCCTTTGGTCGAATGACTGGAGGTGACGTAGAGGGGAGGAGCTATATAGCAGCTCTGCTGGGTGAATCCTCTTGCACTTCCTGTAGGGGAGGAAATAATATCCCAGAAGTAATGATGACCCGTGGACTGACCACACTACAGGAGAAATGAATTTATCAGGTAAGCATAAATTTTGTTTTTTCCCATTCCTGAAACGGTCATATAAGGAAATTGATCATTTTGCTTTATATGTTCTTTTTTCTATTACATATTGCAAGATGTCCCAATCTGACCCTGTATCAGAATCTACTTCTGGAATGCTGCTACCTGATGTCGGTTCTACCAAAGCTAAGTGCATTTGTTGTAAACTTGTGGTAACTGTTCCTCCGGCTGTAGTTTGTGTTAGTTGTCATGATAAACTTTCAAACGCAATCAATATTTCCATTAGTAATAATTCATTACCTGTTGTTGTTCCTTCAACATCTAATGTTCAGGATATTCCTGTTAATGTGAGAGAATTTGTTTCTAATTCTATTCAGAAGGCCCTGTCTGTTATACCACCTTCTAATAAACGTAATAGGTCTTTTAAAACTTCTCATAAATTCGATGAATTTTTAAATGACTGATAGCATTCTGATTTATCTATCTCTGATGAGGATCTATCTGGTTCAGAAGATTCTGCCTCAGATATTGACACTGACAAAACTTCATATTTTTTTAAAATGGAGTATATTCGTTCTTTATTAAAAGAGGTGTTGATTGCATTAGACATGGCGGAGACTAGTCCTCTTGATATTAAAACCAGTAAACGTTTAAATTCGGTTTTTAAACCTCATGTAGTTATTCTAGAGGTTTTTCCAGTTCCTGATGCTATTTCAGAGGTAATTTCTAGGGAATGGAATAGTCTGGGTACTTCATTTACTCCTTCTTCAAGGTTTAAGAGACTGTACCCTTTGCTGACTGATAGATTGAAGTTTTGGGAAAAGATCCCCAAAGTTGATGGGGCTATCTCTACTCTTGCTAAGCGTACTACTATTCATACGGCAGATTGTACTTATTTTAAAGATCCTTTAGATAGGAAGCTTGACTCTTATCTAAGGAAGGCTTATTTATGTTCAGGTCATCTTCTTATGCCTGCTATTTCTTTGGCTGATGTTGCTGCAGCTTCAACTTTTTGGTTGGAAACTTTAGCGCAACAAGTACCAGATCCTAATGTGTATAGCATTGTTAAGCTAATTCAACATGCTAATAATTTCATTTGTGATGCCATTTTTGATATCATTAGAATTGATGTCAGGTATATGTCTTTAGCTATTTTAGCAAGAAGAGCTTTATGGCTTAAATCTTGGAATGCGGATATGACTTCTAAGTCAACATTGCTATCGCTATCTTTCCAAGGTAATAAATTATTTGGTTCTCAGTTGGATTCTATAATTTCAACTGTCACTGGGGGGAAGGGAGCCTTTTTGCCTCAGGATAAAAAATCTAAGGGTAAATTTAGGGCTGCTAACAGTTTTCGTTCCTTTCGTCAGAATAAGGAACAGAAACCTGACCTTTCCCCTAAAGGAACGGTTTCCAATTGGAAGCGTTCTCCATTCTGGAATAAATCCAAGCCTTTTAGAAAATCAAAACCAGCCCCCAAGTCCGCATGAAGGTGCGGCCCTCATTCCAGCGCAGCTGGTAGGGGGCAGACTTCGATTTTTCAAGGATGTTTGGATCAATTCAATCCAAAATCATTGGATTCAGAACATTGTTTCTCAATTGTACAGAATAGGTTTCAAGGTAAGACCGCCTGTGAGAAGTTTCTTTCTCTCACGCATTCTCAGGCTTTCCTGAAGTGTTTCAGACCTGGAGTTATCCGGGGTAATTGTGCCAGTTCCATATCTGGAACGGGGTCTGGGGTTTTATTCAAATCTGTTCATTGTTCCAAAGAAAGAGAATTATTTCAGACCAGTTCTGGATCTAAAAATTTTGAATCGTTATGTAAGAATGCCAACATTCAAAATGGTGACTATAAGGACTATTCTGCCTTTTGTTGAGCAAGGGCATTATATGTCCACAATAGACTTACAGGATGCTTATCTTCATATTCCGATTCATCCAGATCATTATCAGTTCCTGAGATTCTCTTTTCTAGACAAGCATTACCAATTTGTTGCTCTTCCTTTTGGCCTAGCAACAACTCCAAGGATTTTTTCAAAGGTTCTCGGTGCCCTACTCTCTGTAATCAGAGAGCGGGGTATCGCTTTGTTTCCTTATTTGGACGATATCTTGGTACTTGCTCAGTCTTTACATTCTGCAGAATCTCACACGAATCAACTAGTGTTGTTTCTTCAAAGACATGGTTGGAGGATCAATTTACCAAAAAGTTCCTTGATTCCTCAGACAAGGGTAACCTTTTTAGGATTCCAAATAGATTCAGTATCCATGACTTTGTCTCTAACAGACAAAAGACGTCTGAAATTGGTTTCAGCCTGTCGGAACCTTCAGTCTCAATCATTCCCTTCAGTAGCTATGTGCATGGAGGTTTTAAGTCTCATGACTGCAGAATCGGACGCGATCCCCTTTGCTCGTTTTCACATGAGACCTCTTCAGCTTTGTATGCTGAACCAATGGTGCAGGGATTATACAAAGATATCACAATTAATATCCTTAAATCCCAATATTCGACTATCTCTGACTTGGTGGTTAGATCACCACCGTTTGGTCCAGGGGGCCTCTTTTGTTCGTCCAACCTGGACTGTGATTTCAACAGATGCAAGTCTTTCAGGTTGGGGAGCTGTCTGGGGATCTCTGACAGCGCAGGGGGTTTGGAAATCTCAAGAGGCGAGATTACCAATCAATATTTTGGAACTCCGTGCGATTCTCAGAGCTCTTCAGTTTTGGCCTCTTCTGAAGAGAGAATTGTTTGTTTTCAGACAGACAATGTCACAACCGTGGCGTATGTCAATCATCAAGGTGGGACTCACAATCCTCAAGCTATGAAAGAAGTATCTCGGATACTTGCATGGGCGGAATCCAGCTCTCGTCTAATCTCTGCCGTCCATATCCCAGGTATAGACAATTGGGAAGCGGATTATCTCAGTCACCAGACTTTACATTCGGGAGAATGGTCTCTTCACCCAGATGTGTTTCTTCAGATTGTTCAGATGTGGGGGCTTCCAGAAATAGATCTGATGGCTTCTCATCTAAATAGGAAACTTCCCAGGTATCTGTCCAGATCCAGGGATCCTCAGGCGGAAGCAGCGGATGCGTTGTCACTTCCTTGGAATTATCAACCTGCTTATATCTTTCCGCCTCTAGTTCTTCTTCCAAGAGTTATTTCCAAAATCATAATGGAGCGTTCATTTGTACTGCTGGTGGCTCCAGTATGGCCACACAGGTTTTGGTATGTGGATCTTGTTCGGATGTCCAGTTGCCAACCTTGGCCACTTCCGTTAAGGACAGACTTTCTATCTCAAGGTCCATTTTTCCATCAGGATCTCAAATCATTAAATTTGAAGGTATGGAGATTGAACGTTTAGTGCTTAGTCATAGAGGTTTCTCTGACTCAGTGATTAATACTATGTTACAGGCTCGCAAATCTGTGTCTAGAAAGATTTATTACCGAGTTTGGAAGACTTAAATTTCATGGTGTTCTTCTCATAAATTCTTTTGGCATTCTTTTAGAATTCCTAGAATTTTACAGTTTCTTCAGGATGGTTTGGATAAGGGTTTGTCTGCAAGTTCCTTGAAAGGACAAACCTCTGCTCTTTCTGTTCTGTTTCACAGAAAAATTGCTAATCTTCCTGACATGCATTGTTTTGTACAGGCTTTGGTTCATATCAAGCCTGTCATTAAGCCAATTTCTCCTCCTTGGAGTCTTAATTTGGTTTTGAAGGCTTTACAGGCTCCTCCGTTTGAGCCTATGCATTCTCTGGACATTAAATTACTTCCTTGGAAAGTATTGTTTCTTTTGGCCATCTCTTCTGCTAGAAGAGTTTCTGAATTATCTGCTCTTTCTTGTGAGTCTCCTTTTCTGATTTTTCATCAGGATAAGGCGGTTTTGCGGACTTCATTTAACCTAAAGTTTTTACCTAAAGTTGTGAATTCCAACAACATTAGTAGATAAATTGTTGTCCCTTCATTATGTCCTAATCCTAAGAATTCTTTGGAAAGATCTTTGCATTCTTTGGACGTGGTTAGAGCTTTGAAATATTATGTTGAAGCTACTAAAGATTTCAGAAAGACTTCTAGTCTATTTGTTATCTTTTCTGGTTCTTGGAAAGGTCAGAAGGCTTCTGCCTTTTCTTTGGCGTCTTGGTTAAAGCTTTTGATTCATCATGCTTATTTGGAGTCGGGTAAATCCCCGCCTCAAAGGATTACGGCTCATTCTACTAGGTCAGTTTCTACTTCCTGGGCTTTTAAGAATGAAGCTTCTGTTGATCAGATTTGCAAAGAAGCAACGTGGTCTTCTTTGCATACTTTTACTAAATTCTACCATTTTGATGTTTTCTCTTCTTCAGAGGCAGTTTTTGGTAGAAAAGTTCTTCAGGCAGCTGTTTCAGTTTGTTTCTTCTGCTTATATTTTGTTTTTTTCATTATTAGATTAAAACTTTTTGATTTGGGTTGTGGATTTTTTTTTTCAGCGGAATTGGCTGTCTTTATTTTTATCCCTCCCTCTCTAGTGACTCTTGCATGGAGCTCCACATCTTGGGTATTTGCTATCCCATACGTCACTAGCTCATGGACTCTTGCCAATTACATGAAAGAAAACATAATTTATGTAAGAACTTACCTGATAAATTAATTTCTTTCATATTGGCAAGAGTCCATGAGGCCCACCCTTTTTGTGGTGGTTATGATTTTTTGGTATAAAGCACAATTATTCCAATTCCTTGTTGATGCTTTCGCTCCTTTCTTATCACCCCACCTCTTGGCTATTCGTTAAACTGAATTGTGGGTGTGGTGGGGGGTGTATTTATAGGCATTTTGAGGTTTGGGAAACTTTGCCCCTCCTGGTAGGAATGTATATCCCATACGTCACTAGCTCATGGACTCTTGCTAATATGAAAGAAATGAATTTATCAGGTAAGTTCTTACATAAATTATGTTTTTTCTACTGCCCAAGGGTACAGTCCAGGGGAAGTCAAGTACTGGAAACATCGCCGAACAAATGCGGCATTTGCCCATTTCCTCTCCATTGTTACGGTGTAGGACCATAAGGTAAATAACATCATGGCACTCGTCACTGTGTACTGTGCTGGTATCCAAGGGACATTCCTGAGCTCTGCTATAGCTCTCGTCTGCCGAGGTCAAGGATTCTGTAGCAGGTAGTAGGCACTCTGTCTGTTCCGCAATGCCGTAGATGTAACATGCTGGTTTCCGGGCGCCATCTTGTCCACACGCAGACCTAATAGTGAACAGGAGATCAATAAAGCTCCCCTCCACTTTGTTCTCCAGTTCCTTCAATAGATTAAGTATACTTAGGCAGGGCTCCTCCATTATGCAGCAGCAAGGAGATAGAATCACCCGGCCAGGGAGAAGACCGGGGGGTGGTGTTATAGAGTCGTTTCTGACCTGAGGGTGCGTTCTCAGCCGGTTTGGATCTTTTAATAGTCGAAACCCAAAAATAATAGTATCATCCGACACAGAATCGCCTCCCCAGATGAATAGCTAGTATATCCATACAGGATGACTAAATATCAGCATGATAAATCCTAGATTATTTAGTAGTCCATAGGAGCTATTGAAATTAGCGTCTGGACATGGCTGTAGCTCTGACACGCCCCCCTGACCACCTTTATTCATCCTAGCATTTGTTTTTATTCAACATACTAAGCATATGTTTTAAGCTTACTAGTATTGTTAATCTCATGGATCCATGATGAGGAATCTGTTGGCGCTCTACAAATAACCGATAATAATAATATTATCAACTTGTATTTTTTATCTGTCTAATAAATTGTAATTTGTAAATTTTTATCTTGTCACACATTGTATAAATTGATTCTTTTGTAATTTGTGGCGCTTTATACATAGCCCCCATCAGACCCAGCCTCCAGAAGGGTGGCACTTTGATATGTTTCTGATTTTTTGCTAACTTTGTTAGTTGACAACTAGGTGTCAACACATCAGAGCCAGAGGTCTGTTTTCTAGCAGGCGCTTAGTAAATCTCTCCTCTCTTATACCAAGCACCAGGGTGGAATTCATGGGTACTATAGTAGACTCAATATCCATGAGGATATTTCTAACAGACTAGAGACGTTGCAAGCTAGCTTTGGCATGTCCCACCCTCCAGACCTCTTTAAGGCCATCTGTGGCTCAGTGTATGGAGGTAATTGGTCTCATGGTGTCCAGCATGGATATAATTCCCTTTGCCAGGTTCCGTCTCAGTCCATTACAACTGTGCATGCTGAGGCAGTGGAACGGCTATCATTCAGATCTGTCTCGACCTGGACATCCGGTCGAGAGAATTGTTCTTGGTGGCTCTGTCCAGATAATCTGTCCAGAGGGACATAATTCTAAGACCATCCTTGGAGATTGTGACTGGATGCGAGTCTATCAGGATGGGGAGCTGTTTGGGTTGCCAAGAAGGCACACAGGGCCTGTGGTTTCAGGAGGAACACTCCCTCCCGATCAACATTCTGGAACTTTGAGCAATCTACAATGCTCTGAAGGCTTGGCCTCTTCTGGGTTTGTCCCGGTTTATCAGACAACATAACCTCGATGGCTTACATCAACCATCAGGGGGGAACAAAAAGCTCCCTAGCAATGAGGGAGTATCCTCATCCAATCAGCCAATCGGATTGAGCTTGCATTCTATTGGCTGTTCCGATCAGCCAATAGAATGCGAGCTCAATCCGATTGGCTGATTGGATCAGCCAATCGGATTGAACTTCAATCTGATTGGCTGATTGAATCAGCCAATCAGATTTTTCCTACCTTAATTCCTATTGGCTGATAGAATCCTATCAGCCAATCGGAATTCGAGGGGCGCCATCTTGGATGACGTCCCTTAAAGGAACCTTCATTCGTCGTTCAGTCGTCGGTTGAAGAGGATGGCTCCGTGTTGGCTCCTTTGATGATGGCTCCGCTCCGCTCTGGTTTGATGAAGATTGAAGACGCCACCTGGATGAAGAATTCTACCGGATGAAGGACCTCCTCTGCGCACCTTGGATGAAGATTTCGGCCCGGTTGGGTGAAGACGGCTCAAGGTAGGGAGATCTTCAGGGGGTTAGCGTTAGGTTTTTTTAAGGGGGGTTGGGTGGGTTAGAGTAGGGGCATGTGGGTGGTGGGTTTTAATGTTGAGGGGGGTTGTATTTTTTTTTTTTACAGGTAAAAGAGCTGATTACTTTGGGGCAATGCCCTGCAAGAAGCCCTTTTAAGGGCTGGTAAAAGAGCTGGTTACTTGGTAATTTAGAATAGGGTAAGATCAAGGGGAGGTTTTTTGAGGATAGGTGTGACTAGTGCATGTTTCAGAGATGAGATAATATACCGGTGCTGAGGGAGAGGTTGAAAATGTGTGTGGGTATAGGGGTACGGGTGGCAGAGAGGGAGGGGAGTAGCTGTGAGGGGATAGGGTCAAGGGGACAGGTAGTGAGGTGAGAGCGCAGTATAAGTGCCGATACTTCTTACTCATTAAAAGGGGAGAATGAGCAAAGTTTAAGGTTATGTGGGTTGTGGTTGATTGAGAGCATTTGAGGGGGGGAAGAGAATGGAATTATGTTGAGAGCTGATTTCATTTCTGATGGAGTTGATTTTGTTATTGAAGTGGTTGGCAAAGTCTTGAGCTAACAGAGAAGTTGTATTAGGAGGTGGGGAGGGTGGAGAAGAGTATTGAAAGTGGAGAACAGACGTTTTGGGTTTGAAGACAGATTAGAGATAAGAGTAGAGAAGTAGTGTTGCTTTTGGAGATTAAGGGCAGAATAGTAGGAGTTCAAGATGAATTTGTAATGAAGAAAATCAGCTAAACTCCGAGATTTTCTCCAGTGCCGCTTAGCAGTACGGGAACATCTGCGTAGGTATCGTGTCAGAGGAGTATGCCAGGACTGAGGATGAGATAGTCATGGACGGATGTAAGGGTGGAATTATAGTGACAGAATGGTCAGTTCAGGGAAAGAAAAAGGATGAGAGGAGAGGTTTGAGGGAATTGTCAAGCTATTGCTGATCTAATGACATAATGCTTCTGTGAAGTTTTTTTGTGAGGAGTAGGAGGGAGAGTTGTAGGGAGGGATGATATGTTGCAAGTAAGGAGTTAGTGGTCAGAAAGAGGAAAGGGGGAGTTTGTGAAGTTTGAGAGAGTACATCGATAGCTAAAGATCAGGTCAAGGGAGTGATCATCTGTGTGAGTGGGAGAATCAGTTCATTGTTACAAACCGAAAGAGGAAGTGAGTTGCAGAAGTTGTTTCGCAGATGAGGCAGTGGGATTGTCAAGAAGGATGTTGAAGTCGCCAATAATGAAGGCAGGTGTGTCTGAAGAAAGGAAATAAAGTAGCCAGACAGCCAAGTGATCTTGAAATTGAGTTGCGGAGCCAGGGGGTCGGTATATGTCTGCAACACGTACAGAGAGGGGGGAAGAATAAGCAAATTGTGGGTTTCGAATGAGCAAAATGTGAGGGAAGAGATGGGAATTAAACATCTGTAAAGAAAGATATACATAGTTTGCCCTCCAAAATATTATAGATGTCTATAAGCCTCAGGTTGCACATACACCTAATGCAAGATATTACATATTCTAACCTCAAAACTGTATAAAGGCTTCACCAAAGCTGTAGGGAGCTACTTACAAATCTAAGGAGGTTCATATAACTACAGTAACACAAACCCCTTCAAATTTACACAATGCAACACATATCTTTTTATAAGTTGGGGATAGTTGGGAAGATATTTAAGGTGCAAACTAATAAACTTCTTATTTTGCCCTCTAAGATATTCTAGGCCACTCTTGGGCCTCACGTTACCCAGGTACACAATGTGAGGGATTAAATAGAATAGTCTTTATTCTGGCCTCCTAACCATGTAAAGGCCTCTTTGGCCTTAAGCAGCTATTTACATAACATAGGAGGTTTAAATAATTACAATAGCTAATCAGATAATATTGTCATAACTACCATATCTTCAGAAAAAACATAAAATTTAGAGACTATGGCTTAGTAAATTTGGAGAACTAATATGAATAAGCTCATAATGAACTAACAGAAGGAAAATGTAAGTTGGCACCTAAGAGTTAAGTATATACACGATTTAAAGTTTTCTCTGAACTGAGCACACTTTGTTTCCATAGTAGTCTAGTTACTATACACTAAATATTAGCAGGAAAGGAGGTAAATGTCAGGGTTTGTATATTCCCTTATATAGGCACGAAGGGCTAAAGGCTGCCTCTAAGCATAATTATACTATCCACTTAATAGCAACCTCATGTACTGAGTGTCTGGCAATACTAATTCCCATGAGGCAACATAAACTAACCATTAAATTAGATCACTTCTGATCTCTCATAAAGAGGCCTCCTGCTATCTATCCATAGGGGTATTAAGGGTAGACATTAAATATAATTAGATCCTGTAGTCTCATAATGCTATAAACGCTATTGTATGCAACTCACATTGAACTTTTACAGTCCATAATCCCCCACAATAAACAGTACATAGATAAAAATAAAGTTCAATACAGAGAATATTGAATATACATGAATAACTACAGTTATACTGCTAACCTGACATTGTTAAAGGGTGAAATTCTTCAATCCACTAACTGAAAGGAACTGCCCATTTGTTAAATTGCCTATCAGATCCCAGGATCCTCATTTATGTGAGCAAAGGAATTTGTAAAAGTTCCCTCAGGAATTTAACAACACAATTACAGTTTACCCAACACCAGTCCAAGTCAGCTTCACAGGGGTCACTGAAGCATGACCAGCTATCAAGCATTTAGAGAGAAAACAGCACCGGACATAAACATCTGACATATATTCCTCTGCACTGTGTGACACAAGTTAGCAATAAATTTTCGCACTCCTTGCTCCCTCCCATCCAACAGGGGTAATAACACATGCAAGTGACCAGATTAACACCCACAGCTGACAGCTTATTTTCCTGGGGACATTTGGGACATGGTAAAACATTGATTCGCTGGTCATAGATCCCATTATCTGTTTGTATGTGCCTTCTACCTGAAACTTCACCCTGGATAGGCAAACTCTGTTGTTCTCTTAATGCAGGGCCAGCCGCATCCCCACAGTCAGGGGCACAACTTGGACTAGAGGATCCTCTACTGCTGTTCAGCAGAGTAGTATCGCCAAGGACTCAGAGTGTCTTTTTGGTAGGAAAGGATAGCAGTGGTTTCTGTTTAATTGAAATGTTGTCACCACTTTTCTCCCTTTTTGCACAATGTCACTGTAGCCTCAAGATGGGATGTGATTTTCTCAAATCTGGCAGTCATCTGAAGCTCAAATTCTTGCGAGTAAGCTTGTATAAGTAGGTAGATTTCCTCCTGATCTGCAGCCATAACTGAGCTGCACTTCCCGGATTACCGGGGGTGGGGGTGTGTGTTAGTGACTCTGCAGTTAGGCTGCCTCCTGGAGCCCCAACGGTCCGGATCCAGGCTGGATGGTCATGCAGACAGCAAATATAAATATCAATCTCTTCAGCTTGGGATAATACATCCGAATATATGCTTTAGAACTGTTAATGCTGTCAAATTCCGCAGATAACTGGCGGATTAGCAGAATCTCAATACCAGTCTTGGATATTGCAACCTGCTAGGGTCGCCGCCCAGACACGCCCCCAGCTTATTGTTTGTTTTTAAGCATGTTTTCAATAAAGTTGTTTTTTTAAAAAAATATTTTGTCAGCTGTAGGACCGCCCCTTTTAGGAAGGTTCTGATTCTTTGATGTCGGAGCTTTTTTTGGCTCTTTTTCTTCACTTCCTGTAGAGTGAGGTGCGCATATTTCAGATGGCTCTGCTGTTTTAGAAGGCTTCTTGCTGTTTTTGCTTCTCTGGAATCCGGATTGTAAACAAGATGTTTTTTTCCCTCAGTTTACTGCGGGTTGCAGGACAGGTTTGGCGTCTCAGTAATTCTGCTGAGGTGTAGAGTGTTGCCTGGGGTATGTTTTTCTTGATTTGGTAAATTTAAAAGGAACATTTATTTATGAACCGTTTTTTTTTTTCTGTATTATATCCTTTTTTAAAAGATATATATATATATATATATATATATATATATATATATATATATATATATATATATATATATATATATATATATATATATATATATATATATATATATATATATATATATGTTTAAAAAAAAGTTAGATTTTTTATTTGCTTCTTCTTTTTTTTTGTATTATTAATCAAGAGGCTGTGCAGGATGTTACCTGTAGCTTATCTTTTGATGCCCAGTTGGAACCCCCAGTACCTTTTTGGTAAGAAATTAGACTTTTTGACCCTGAGCCATCATTAGCTAAGGCAGATGTTGTTCATGAGCCTTCTGTTTCAGATGTGCCGCAGCTGTCTCCTCAAGCGTCTCAATCCTATTCATCTGCACATGCAGTGCCCTGCATTTTCTTTCATGCTCCGTCTGGGGTTACTTTGCAAGATGTTGCTGCCCAGGTGGTATCCTCTGCGGTATCTGAGGTGTTGTCTGCTTTTCCCATGCTGCAAGGAAAACGCAAAAGTAAATTTAAAGAAACAGTAACGAAGGCTTCTGATACGAAGTGGCTAATCAAAGAATTTCCTCTCAGAAGTCTGAGGATGAAGATTCTTTGGGTGCATCTGAGGGTGAAATCTCGGATTCAGGCAGTATAATTCCTTCTGTTGATGCTGACGTTGTGTCCTTCAGATTTAAGTTGGAACACCTCCATTTGTTACTTAAGGAGGTTTTGGCTACCTTGGATGACTCAGATACTACTATCGTTGTTAACCCTAAGAAGTCTAGTAAGCTGAACAAGTATTTTGATGTTCCCTCTGCAGTGGAGGTATTTCCTGTTCCAGACTGTGCTTCTGAGATTATTATACGGGAGTGGGAGAGACCTGTTATTTTTTTTTCTCCATCTCCTATTTTTAAGGAAGTGTTTCCTATAGCTGACTCTATTAAAGAATCTTGGCAAGCGGTTCCTAAGGTGGAAGGAGCTATTTCCACTTTGGCTATGGGGACCACTATTCCCATTGAGGAAAGGTGTTCCTTTAAGGATCTAATGGATAAGAGGTTTGAGGCATTATTAAAGAAAGTGTATGTTCACCAAGGTCTTCAATGGCAGCCTGCGGTGTGTATTGCTACTGTTGCCAGCGCTGCAGCTTACTGGTTTGATGCCTTGTCTGATTCTATTCAGACAGATACTCCTCTTGAGGAGATCCAGGACAGGATTAAGGTTCTTAAATTAGCCAATCCCTTTATTACGGATGCTTCCTAACAGATCATTAAACTGGAAGCAAAAATGTCTGGTTTTGCGGTTCTAGCTTGCAGAGCCCTTTGGATAAAATCCTGGTCTGCGGATGTTTCTTCTAAGTCTAAGTTATTAGCTATTCCCAACAAGGGTAAGACCTTGTTTTTGCCTGGTTTGGCTGAAATTATTTCATATCACAGGAGGAAATGTATCTTTTCTTCCTCAGGATAAAAAGAATAAGCAGAAAGGGCTTCAAGGAAATTTAACTTTAGAGGTAAACCCTCCGCTTCCTCTTCCAAGCAGGAACTATCCAAGTCTTCCTGGAACTCTGGTCAGTCTTGGAACAAGGGGAAACCTGCGGCTGACTCCAAGTCAGCATGAAGGGACGGCCCCCGATCCAGGAACGGATCTAGTAGTGGGCACGCTTTCTCAATTTGCTCAGGTTTGGATACGAGATGTCCCAGACCTGTGGGCTGTGGAAATTGCATCTCAGGGGTACAAGATAGAAATCAAGACGTTTCCTTCAAGAGGCAGGTTTCTTCTCTCAAGATTATCTTTAGACCAGATAAAGAGAGAGGCATTCTTAAATTGTATCAAGGATCTTTTTGCCCTGGGAGTTATAGTTCCAGTTCCTCCGCAGGAACAGGGTCTGGGATTTTATTCAAATCTGTTTGTGGTTACCAAGAAAGGGGGGTTTTTCAGACCTTTTTTTTTTTAAACTAAAGTGTTTAAACAAGTTCCTCAGAATACCGTCCTTCAAGATGGATAATATTCATTTCCCTCCTCCTCCTTTGGTTCAAGAGGGTCAGTTTGACAACCATAGACTTAAAGGATGCGTACCTTCATGTTCCCATTCACCGGGATCATCACAAGTTTCGAAGGTTTGCTTTCTTAGACAATCATTTTCAGTTTGTGTCTCTTCCATTCGGCCTTGCCACAGCTCCCAGAATGTTCTCAAAGGTCCTGGGGGCTCTTTTGGCTGTGATCCGGTCTCGGGCCATCGCAGTAGCACCTTATCTAGACGACATTCTGGTTCAGGCACTGTCTTTTCAACAAGCAAATTCTCATACGGAGATCTTGTTGTCTTTTCTTCGCTCCCATGGTTGGAAGGTGAATCTGGGTAAAGTTCTGATTCCAGCCACAAGAGTAGTGTTTTTAGGGATCATAATAGACTCCCAACTAATGAAAATATTTCTGACAGAGGTCAGAAAAACATAGATCTTAGGCTCTTGTCTTGTCCTTCAGTTCTCTCCTCGGCCCTCAGTGGCTCTATGTATGGAGATAATTGGTCTGATGGTAGCTTCCATGGACATCATTCCATTTGCTCGGTTCCATCTCAGACCTCATCAGTTATGCATGTTAAGGCAATGGAAAGGGGACTATGTGGATCTGTCTCCGCAAATAGTTCTGGATCAGGCAAGAAGGGACTCTCTTCTTTGGTGGTTGTCTCAGGAACACCTCTCCTAGGGAACTTGCTTTTGCAGACCTTCCTGGGTAATCGTGACCACAGATGCCAGCCTTCTAGGTTGGGGAGCAGTTTGGGGGTTATTGAAGACACAGGGTCTTTGGACTCGGGAGGAGTTGGTTCTCCCTATAAACATACTAAAACTGAGAGCTCTACTTGCCTGGCCTCAGTTAGCCTTAGCCCGGTTTATCAGGTTCCAGTCGGACAACATAACATCAGTGGCGTACATCAACCACCAGGGGAGAACTCGAAGTTCCTTAGCCATGACAGAGGTGGCCCGGATAATCTAGTTGGCTGAGTCTCACAACTGTTGTCTTTCTGTGATCCACATCCCAGGAGTGGACAATTGGGAGCCGGATTTTCTGAGCCGACAGACCTTTCACCCGGGGGAGTGTGAACTCCATCCGGAAGTATTTTCCAGTTTAATCCTCAATTGGGGGCAGACAGAACTGGATCTTATGGTTTCTCAGCAGAATACCAAGCTTCTGAGGTACGGCTCGAGGTCAAGGGATCCACAGGCTTTCTTGATGGATGCTCTGGTGGTCCCTTGGAATTTCAGCCTAGCTTACATATTTCCTCCGTTCGCTCTCCTGCCAAGAGTCATTGCTCGGATCAAGCAAGAGAGGGCGTCGGTGATTCTCATAGCACTGGCGTGGCCTCGCAGGATCTGGTATGCAGATCTAGTGGAAATGTCTCTTCCTCCGCGGAGACTCCCTCTGAGGAAGGACCTTCTACTTCAGGGTCCTTTTTCTTTATCCAAATCTCGTTTCTCTGAAGTTGACTGCTTTGGAGATTGAACGCTTTATTTTTGTGTGGGTTTTCAGAGTCTTTCATTGAGACAATCATTCAGGCTCGTAAGCCTGTGACAAGAGAGATTTACTATAAGATTTGGCGTAAATATTTGTATTGGTGTGAGGCTACTCTTGGAGTAGAGTTTGGATTCCAAGGATTTTGTCTTTTCTCCAGGAGGGTCTGGAGAAGGGTTTGTCAGCTAGTACTCTGAAAGGTCAGATTTTTGCGTTGTCTATTTTATTGCATAAGTGTTTGGCGGATGCACCAGACATGCAATCTTTTTGTCAGGCCTTGGTTAGGATCAGGCCTGTTTTTGTTTAAGCCTGTTACTCCTCCCTGCTGTCTTAACCTTGTTCTTAGAGTTTTACAGCGAGCTCCGTTTGAACCTATGCATTCCTTAGATATTAAGATGTTATCTTGGAAGGTTTTGTTTCTTATTTCTTCTGCTCGGAGAGTTTCGGAACTCTCGGCTCTGCAGTTTGATTCTCTGTATCTTATTTTTCATTCTGATAAGGTGGTTCTACGTACTAAATTAGATTTCCTTCCTAAGGTTGTTTCAAACAAGAATATTAATCAGGAGATCGTGGTTCCTTCTTTGTGTCCTAATCCTTCTCCTAAGGAGCGTTTGCTTCACAACCTAGATGTTGTGCGTGCTTTGAAGTTTTATCTTCAGGCGACTAAGGACTTTTGTCAGTTTTCTGCTTTGTTTGTTTGTTTTTCTGGGAAGCGCAAGGGTCAGAAAGCTATGGCTACTTCTTTCGCCAAGGAGTATTATTCGTTTGGCCTATGAAAATTCTGGACAGCAACCTCCTGAGAGAATCACTGCTCGTTCAACGAGGGCTTTTTCTTCTTCCTGGGCATTTAAAAATGAATCTTCTGTGGAACAGATTTGCAAGGCTGCAACTTTGTCCTCTTTGCATACTTTTGCAAAATTTTTAAAAATGTGATACTTTTGCCTCGGCTGCGGCTTCTTTTGGGAGAAGGGTTGTTCAGGCAGTGGTGCCTTCTGTTTAGGTTACCTGTTGTGTCCATCCCTTATCTGTTTCGTCCTAGCTTGGGTATTGATTCCCACTTGTAATTGATGATTCTGTGGACTCACCATATCTTAGGAAAGAAAACATAATTTATGCTTACCTGATTTATTTATTTCTGGATATGGTGAGTCCACGGCCCATCCTTTATGTAAGACAGTTATTTTTTTCTAAAACCTCAGGCACCTCTACACTTCTGTGTTATCTTTTTCCTTCAGCCGAATGACTGGGGATTATGGATAAGGGAAGTGACATATATAGCAGCTTTGCTGTACTGCTATTTGCCGCCTCCTGCTGGCCAGGAGTGATATTCCCACTAGTAATTGATGATTCCGTGGACTCACCATATCGGTAAAGAAAGACATTTATCAGGTAAGCATAAATGTATGTGTTTTGATTCAGCTGAAGCAGCCTTCAGGAGAAAGGTTTTTAGTGCCCTGAGATTATGGTCCTCTAGAGCTTGGGTATAAGTTCCCCAAAGTAAGGAATAAAGCTGTGGACTCTCCTTATATTAAAAAGGAAAACATAATTTATGCTTATCAGACATGTTTATGCTTAAACATGTCTGACATAGAGGAAACTCCTTGTTCATTATGTTTAGAAGCCATTGTGGAACCCCCTCTTAGAATGTGTACCAAATGTACTGATTTTACTTTGTTATACAGATCATATTCTGTCTTTAAAAGATTTATCACCAGAGGGAACTGACAAGGGGGCAGTTATGCCGACTAACTCGCCCCACGCGTCAGAACCTTTGACTCCCGCTCAAGAGGCGCCAAGTACATCTAGCGCGCCCATTGCGTTTACTTTACAAGACATGGCGGCAGTTATGGATCATACCCTTACAGCGGTATTGTCCAAACTACCAGGGTTACAAGGAAAGCGAGACAGCTCTGGGGCTAGAAAAAATACAGAGCACTCTGACGCTTTAGTAGCTATGTCTGATATCCCCTCACAATATGCAGAAGCTGAGGCAGGAGAGCTTCTTTCTGTGGGTTATTTTTCTGACTCAGGGAAGATGCTTCAACCTGATTCTGATATGTCAACATTTAAATTTAAGCTTGAACACCTCCGCGTGTTGCTCAGGGAGGTCTTAGCTACTCTGGATGACTGACATCATTATAGTGCCAGAGAAATTGTGTAGATTGGATAAATATTGGTATCCCACAAGTAATGGATGATCCGTGGACTGGATACACCTTACAAGAGAAAACAAAATTTATGCTTACCTGATAAATTTCTTTCTCTTGTGGTGTATCCAGTCCACGGCCCGCCCTGTCATTTTAAGGCAGGTGTGTTTTATTTTTAAACTACAGTCACCACTGCACCCTATAGTTTCTCCTTTCTCTTGCTTGTCTTCGGTCGAATGACTGGTAGTGGCAGTTGGAGGAGGAGCTATATAGACAGCTCTGCTGTGGGTGATCCTCTTGCAGCTTCTTGTTGGGAAGGAGAATATCCCACAAGTAATGGATGATCCGTGGACTGGATACACCACAAGAGAAATAAATTCATCAGGTAAGCATATATTTTGTTTTTTCTTCTGGCCCCTTTTATACCCTGATACTTCTTTTACTGTTCCATGTTCCTTTGGCAGAATGACTGGGATTATGAGGAAGTGGGGGAGGTATTCAAGCCTTTGGCTTGGGTTTCTTTGCCTCCTCCTGGTGGCCAGGTTCTGTATTTCCCAACAGTAAGGAATTAAGCTGTGGACTCTCCCTATACAGAAGGAAATGAAATTATCTGGTAAGCATAATTAGTTTTTTCACTTTTTTTACTGTTAAGGACCAGGGCTATTTTTATATTTCTGCGGTGTTTGTGTTTAGCTGTAATTTTTCTCTTACTCATTTACTGTACCTACGCATATTTATATACCGTTTTTCTCGTCCTTAAATGGTCTTTCTAAAGATACCATTATTTTCATCATATCTGTGGTTTCCTTGCAGAGCTGCCTGAAGACTGTAGAGGGAGATGGGAGAGCTTTGTAGAGGAGACTTTGACTGAGACAAACCGCAGGAACACTGTTGACCTGGTAAGAAGACTGACCTCTTTGGTATACACGGCTCACTGTTATCGTTCAGCACCACCTACCTATTAGGGCTGCTTAATGGTTTTAATCTCCAGTTCGTCCCAAGTATTTTTATACAAATTGTAGAAAAGAAAAACATGAAACTAGTTCACACCAGTATTCCCCATTAATTCGTCCCCTATCTCCCAGATGTTTTACACCTGTTTACATCCATTATTCTCTTACCTTTCTGCACAACATACTGTATTCGCTCCATGGTTCCCATCTCTGTCCTCTCTCATATTTTATTTCTAGGTGAGCCCCCATCACCTGCACTCATCCAGCGAGGATGAAGATCTTGAAAGTGCGTTCCCTAATGAGATGTCCGTGCAGCAGGTGACAGTTCATGTTGTGTGTTATTTTCTGGTTTTGATTTTTATATAGAAAGCTTCTGGTTCTTCAGAGAATCACTTAGCATGAGGATGTGTTGGTTTTAGCTGATGTGAGGGGCATTTTAAAGGACAATAGTTAGTGGTAGGCTTGCTATGAACGGTGGTAGGTTCATCGCTCAGAAGTAGTGAGAGAGGGACAATTTGCAGATCAGCACTAGGTTCTTAGATTGCAAAATGATAGTCATAAGGTGTATAGCAAAAGGTACAACTAGGAACACTTTGTGCTGGTCACTGCTGTTCTTGGTGTTGAGCATTGCAGTAGGTTCCTGGGAAGCGGATTATTGGCATTGCTGCAGGTCCACTTTAGGAGTCACAGATGGTTCTTAGGAGGCGCATTATCCGTTACCTGTGATAAGACAGTGCTTGGCACTGAGTACTTTATTTGCTTTTTTTCAGGCTTTTGCAGATTACCAGATCCAGCAGATGACTGCTAACTTTGTGGATCAGTTTGGATTCAATGATGAAGAATTTGCTGAACAAGAAGACAACATCAAGTGAGTGGGGCAAATTTTTTGCTGTAAAGCGTTTCAATTTTTTCAGTTGATCACTGAAATCAGGGGTTCTGTTTCTTTCATAAGGTCCTGAGAGTCCATGAGCCATCACACGTGGGATTAAACTCTATTCCACAAACCAATAGTATCCCTCCCACTGTTTACATCAAATTTTCTCCTTCACTTGTGGAGGGAATAAACTAGACTGAAGTGCTTCATTATCACTGTAGAAAGGGGTACACATTCAAACGAATGTGAGACCCATTATCCACCTCAGAGAGCCGGGAATAGGACAGAGGGGTTGCAGTAGTATAATGACAGTGAGTAGAATTAAAGCACCTTCACATTTATTAGTTGTGTTATTGTGAGATCCCTTTCTATATCAAGAGTCTATACTCATAACGTTAATATATAAAGTTGCTGCATTATTTAGTCTGTCAGATCAGCGCATTTCATTACTTGCTGATACATTATTACACATTAGTTCATATGTACCTGCTCTGCACATTTTTCTTTTACGGTACTACACATTTGTTTGTGTTTAAGCTCAGTTTTGCCAGAGATTTTAAGGGTTTATTTTTACCCTTGGTTATAGGGTTAAATAATACTACTTTATCATGTCTATCATGGAGCAAACTGGGACAGCGCCCACTCCCACTTGCTGTTCCTTTAGAGGAGAGATCTTCACACCGTTTACCCCCAAAACTAAGTGTGTGCTATCATGTTTTTGCTGTCCTCTTATAGTCACAGCACTATTAATATTCCTTTACAAGGTCATTTGCATCTATCCCAGGATTGTTCGCTCAATTTTTCTCCTGGTTTGAAGGTATTTGTTCGCCCTACTGTTTCCAAAGTGTTGGCGGCCATGCCCTCCCCCTTCTAAGTGTAAGCATTCAAGGGAATTGATACTCAACAGCTTCGCTGTGGTGCTCTTTGCCTCCTCCTGCTGGCCAGGAGTTCTATTTCCAACAGTAATTGATGATTCCGTGGACTCACCGTGTTTAAAAATAAATACATTTATCAGGTAAGCATAAATTTTGTTCTTTATTGGGATTTTAAAGTATATCCCTTTTTACTTCATTGTGGGCTGACACATTCAGGATCATATGTTGAAACAAACTACGCAGACTGCTTGTTTTTGGCACACATTCTGCTTTTTAGTGTGTGCACATTTTCATTTGGGCTAACAGTGTATGTTATAGCTTCTAACTGCAATGGCTCTTGACTTGCCATTTTAGGTTGTATGGGCTCATTGTTAAGGCGTTTATTGTCTCTGCAATTAACAGTAACTTAGGTTCAGAAACGCACGCTTGTATTTCTAACTGCGCTGTTTCTCCTCAGCTAGCAACTTGACCTGCTTCTGCTTTCTTCTCTGAGCAGAGCGGCGTCCTCCCTGTTGTTGACATTTTATTAGTCAGTTGATCGGCAGGGAAGTTCTCTGCCGTTTGTTTTTCTGAATAAAAAAAAAAAGAGGTGGGGTGTTGCGTTTTAAATTTTTTATTTGTTTGGTTAGCTAGTTAGCGACAATCGTAACGCAAATCTTCCTCAGGTATTTCTGCTGCACAAGTTTTTAAAGTGACAATACCAAAAAATTAATTATATTAAATAAAAAAATAATTTAAAAAATGTTGTCATTTTTTATGAACACTGATGATTCTGTGTTTTTTTTAGGCCTGTTATGTCCTGATGCTCAAATTGTTCTGCTTATGCAATTCTGTGCTGCATGATTAAGCCAACTCTGAAATATTAAGATAGATTGCTACCCACTGAGCCCAATGTCTCTTAGGATGCTGCTGCTCAGGCAATACCTTCAGTTTTCTCCTTAAATATCCCAAGCCTTAATGGTGTCACATGCAGTGCCCTGCGTCTCCTGTCGTCTGGAGGCGTATATTTGCCTGTAGATTGTGCTGCATAGATATCTTCTGTGGATATATGTGGCATTATCTGCTTTTCCTATGTTTAAGGGAAAACGCAAGAGGAAAATTAGAGATTCAGATAGTAAGGTTTCTGTTCCGCCTACTGCTACACAGGTTGCCCTCCCTCATAAGTCTGATGAGGATATGTTGGTAGCCTCTGAGGGTGAAATCTCAGATTCGGACAGTATAATTCTTTCATCTGACGCTGAAGTAGTAACCTTAAGATTTAATCTTGAACACCTTTGTGTATTGTTAAAGGAGGTTTTGGCTTCTTGGACGACTCCGATTCTCCTGTCGCTGTCAACCCTAAAGAAATCTAGTTAACTTATAAATACTTTGATGTCCTTCCACTCGGGAAGTGTTTTCTGTTCCAGACCGTGCAACAGATTATTTCTCAAGAATAGGTGTAGCCAGGGATACTTTTTTCCCGGTCTTTATATAGAAAAAAGCTGGAGGCTTATTTGAAGAAGATGTATATTCATCAAGGTCTTAAACGGCAACCTGTAGGTTGTATTGCCATTGTGTCAAGTGCGGCATCTTATTGGTGTGACGCCTTGTCTGATTCAATTTGGTAGAGGCTCCTTTGGAGGAGATCCAAGACAGAATTAAGGCTCTCAAGCTAGCCAATTCCTTTATTTCTGATGCCTCCATGCACGTTATTAAACTGTGAGCCAAGATATCTGGCTTTGCTTTGCTAGCCCGCAGGGCGTTGTGGCTGAATGCTTGGTCAGTTGTTGTTGCCTCTAAGTTCAAGCTTTTGGGGTTCCCTTACAAGGGTAAGATCTTGTTTGGGCCTGGTCTGGCAGAAATACTTTCTGATATTACGGTGGAAAAGAGGTCTTTTCTACCACAAGACAAGAAGAATAGACCTAAACTCTTCCTCTTCCAGGCAGGAACAGTCCAAGTCTTCTTGGAAGCTCTCTGTCTTGGAACAAGGGGAAGCAATCAAAGAACCCACAGCTGAGTCTGTCAGCATGAAGGGGTTGCCCCCGGTCTGGGATCGGATCATGTGTGGGGGGCAGATTTTCTGTGTTTTCTCAGGTCAGGACAATTTCTCCCTGGGAGTGATAGTTCCAGTAAGGGAACAGGGCCTAGGAGCCCATTCTGTTTGTGGTTCCTAAAAAAAGAGGGAATTTTTTCGTCCCATGCTAGACTTAAAGTGTCTCAACAAGTTTCTCAGAGTACTGTCCTTCAAAATGGAAATCATTTGTTCCATTCTTCCTTTGGTCCATGAGGGTCAGTTCATGATGACCATAGACCTGAAGGACACGTATCTTCATGTTGCCATCCTCAAGGATCATCACAGGTTCCTGAGATTTGCCATTCTGGACAAACACTTTCAGTCTGTGGCTCTTCTTTTTGGCCTTGCCACAGCTCCCAGAATTTTCTTTGACGTTCTGGGGGCTCTTTTGGCAATGTTAAGGTCTCAGGTAATTGCAGTGGCGCCCTACCTGGACAACATATTGGTTCAGGCTTAATTACCACAAACAAGAAAGAAAAATGGGGCTGTTAGCACTCATCCTACCTAACTAAGGTATAAAATTGTAATTTTTATTAAGTCAATTTTAAAAATAGTCAGTCACCACTGTGCTAACATCAAACATACATAAAAACACACCCTTCACCCATAAAATACGTGCACCACTACCCTGTTTACTGGCCGATAACAGGAAGCGTTGGCTTCAGGTGACAGGAGTGGTGACACGATACTAACAGCTAGGTATAACAAACGCGTTTCAGCCGCAATTCAGCCTTTATCAATGTTATCTGTTGATTAGTTGCATAAAAAATGTTCATATTGGTCCAGGCGCCATCTTTTCCACTTGCAATCTTTCATGCAGAAATGTTGTGTTTTCTACGTTCCCACGGATGGAAGTGAATCTGGAAAAGAGTTCCCTTGTTCAAGCTACAAGGGTGGTTTTCTTAGGGACTATAATAGATTCCCTATCTATGAAAATATTTGACAGAGGTCTAAAAATACAATATTCTTTCCTCTTGTCTCTCTCTGCAGTCTACTGTTCGTTATCAGTGACTCAATGTATAGAGGTAATTGGTCTGATGGTCGCTTCCACAGACATCATTCCCTTTGCTCTTCAGTGGTGGCTTTCTCAGGAGCATCTGTCTCGGGACACATGCTTCCGGAGACCTTCCTGGGTGATTGTGACCACTGAAGCCAGCCTGCTGGACTGAGGAGCAGTCTGGGATTCGTTAAAGGAGCAGGGACTATGGACTCGGGAGGAGTCTGCTCTCCCCGTTAACATCTTGGAGTTGAGCGATTTACAATGCTCTGATGGCTTGGCCTCAGTTGTCCTTAGCCCCTGTTTATCGGGTTCCAGTCAGACAATTTCACCTCAGTGGCTTACATCAACCACCAGGGAGGAACTCAGAGTTCCTTAGCCATGAAGGAGGTGGCTCGGATTGTTCAGTGGGCTGAACCTCACAATTGCCATCTATCTGTCATCCACATTCCAGGAGTGAACAACTGGGAAGCAGATTTCCTGAGCAGACATTTCATCCCGGGGAGTGGGCTCTCCATCCGGAGGTGTTCTCCAGGTTAACCCTCAAATGGGGGGTTCCAGAGTTGGATCTGTTGGCGTCTCGGCAGAACGCCATGCTTCCAAGGTACGGTTCAAGGTCAAGAGATTTGCAGGCCGCCCTGCTAGATGCTCTGGTGGTTCCTTGGGATTTCAGTTTGGCATCTGTTTCCTCTGTTTTCCTTCCACGAGTCATTGCTCGTATCAAACAGGAGAGAGTGTTGGTAATTCATATAGCTCCTGCATGGCCTCACAGTATCTG